>NC_064864.1:54755838-54759835 GCF_024139225.1 Suncus etruscus | reverse complement strand
ACGAAAAGTGTTGAGTTTATTTAGAGAAATAACTACATTTTGAACTGTCCTAATAATGAGAATGTATGAGTTAAATGGAGAGTCTGTTTAGAGTACAGGCGGGGGTCGGGTGGGGAGGAGGGGGACTTGGGACATTGGTGATGGGAATGTTGCACTAGTGATGGGTGGTGTTCTTTACATGACTGAAACCCAAACACAATCATGTATGTAATCAAGGTGTTTCAATAAAATAAAATAAAATAAAATAAAATAAAATAAATATATATAGAAATTATTGGGTTGTTAGAAAGATGTGGAGAGACCTATTTCAAATGTTAGTTTTTAGTGTCATTCATGCCAGAAACCATAATTTTCAATTCTTCATCCACAGATACAAAACATAGGCACTTTATGTCAAAGACACTTTTTCTCTACATAGTAAGCACATAGGTATTCATGTATAATACACACATATAAACTTACAGTAACCAAATGGTTTTACTATAAACAAATATTATTCTAGGGGTCCTAATAATTCTGCCTCACGTTATAATTCTGCCTTATTTCTGTAAAGCATTACATATCAACACTAAAATTATACTTGAGCTTTTCATCTCAACTCATTTTCTCCCAAATCTTTAAATAATTATTTCTCAGCAAACTGCTGTATATGTTAAATAAAATAATTTCTTTCCCAGACAGAATCAGACTTCAGGCACTTGTAAGCTGATTCCATATTATAAAGTAATTGTGTAATTAGGAATTCATTTGTCAAGCAGATAATTATTATTCTTAGAACATGTAAAATGGTTTTTTAGGGGCCCGGAGAGATAGCACAGCGGTGTTTGCCTGGCAAGCAGCCGTTCCAGGACCAAAGGTGGTTGGTTTGAATCCCGGTGTCCCATATGGTCCCCCGTGCCTGCCAGGAGCTATTTCTGAGCAGACAGCCAGGAGTAACCCCTGAGCAATGCTGGGTGTGGCCCAAAAAACAAAAAAAAATGTTTTTTTAAAGAGAGATTAAAATATGATATTAAGATGTTACTGAATAGAAGAAAAGCTTCAACTTTATTGAAAAGGAATAAATGATTCTTTATAGAATGTTTTTTGAGTTTGTGGTCCATTGTTTAAAGGATCAGATTATAAAGTTGGGGTAAAGTTTGATATGTCTGTATTCTCATTAGCATCCTTTTGAGGCATTAAGCTATTCATAACTAAATTTAATAAAGCATCTATTGACATTTTTGTTCCTCCTCACCTTTTCTTTTCTCTCTCTCTTTTGTTTTGTTTTGTTTTGTTTTATTTTGGTGCTCAGGAGTTACTCCAGGCTCTGCACTCAGAAATCACTCCTGGTAGGCTTGGGGAACCATATGAGTTGCCAAGAACCAAACCTGAGTTTATTGTAGGTTGGCTGTGTGCAAGGCAAACACCCTAACACTGGGCTATCGCTCTGGCTCCTTTCTTCCCCCTTTTCTGACATGAAAATTATTTTGTTTATTTTTTTTAATTTTTTTGTTTTTATTATTTTGTTTTTTATATCTTCATATTTATGTTAGTCAAATACATTCTAACCTTTTGCTTAAATAGTTCAAAAGCCTCCTAACCAGTTCACATATTCTTTCATTTTGTTTGTTTAGTTTGCTTGTTATTGGAGTAAAATTCCAGTATATAATTCAGTGGCAATAGATTATTCATAATACTGTGCATCCAAAATATTAGAATATAAACACTACTCATATAATTGCTAAGACATTTTTATTGCTCAAGTAGGGAGTTCTTAGCCACTGAATACTCTCTTCCTCTCCTAAATACCAGCAACAACCATTTCACTCTCTGAATTTATGAACATTTAAACTAAACAGAAAATCACATAAAGTGTGTCTTTTTGTGTATGTGTTTGTTCACTTAAAATAATGTCTTATCTATATTTTTACAGGCATAATTTGTGTTATGGATTAAAAAATGCCCCATATTATCTGTATATTACAATTTGTTTCTTCTTTCATCTGTTCATTACACTTCAGTTTAAAGTGATGTTTTGTTTATATTGAATAATGTTGTAAAATTTTATATACATGTATTTATTTGAATACCTGTTTCTATCTCCTTTGCACATATTCAGAGAAGTGCATTGGTGGGTCATATAATAATTCTAGGTTTAACATTTAGTCAAAATATACTATAAAGTAGTTCTAAATAACCACTGAAACCTTTTACATTCTCATCAACGATACCTAAGTTTCTAATACCTTCACTTTCATCAAAATACAGGTTATTTTCTATATTATTGTTTTGTTATCATTAAATGATATCTAAATATAGGAAGTGGTTTCCATTGTGTTTTTGATTCACACATCCCAAAGTGACTATTGATGCTGAGCATTTTTACATGAATATTGGTCACATGTATATATTTTTGAGTAATATCTATTAAAGTTTTTTTCAAGTCAATTCAAGTAACTTTCTTAATTGGGAAGTCTGTCTTTTTTTGCTAGATGCTAATAATTCTGAATAATTTATGTGACTACTATCTATAACAATATGTTACCAAATATTATTTCACGTTTTACTCAGGTCTTTCTCCTCATCTAGATGAGAAGTTCTATAAAAGATGTATTCATTTGATGGTGCTTATTTTTTTACTGTAAGAATTTATTCAAGAGACAAAATTGATTAACATATTGAGGTAAATTGACATAACATAATATAGTAACATAACATAACATAATATAACATATAATTAATATAATATAATAATACATGTAAATCAAAGAACATTTCTAAATAAAACACATTTTTATCATAACGACTTACATATCTTTCACAGTAGTATTTTAGGTACATATTAACATTGAATCAGGGGAATATCCATCACCCCCAATGTTGTCCTCCCTTCATCCCTGTTCCCAAGCATATATTCCTTTCTTCCTCCTTTATCCCCCAGAATGCTAGTTTAACTAAAAGCATATATGTTAACACTAATGTAAACCACTTTTTTGCAGTTCCAGATATTTTTACTAGTGGTTTCTTAAAGGTTTAGAGTCAAAGGAGCACTGTATAAGCAATGTTAGAGTAACAATTATCATTTGCATGGGCCCACCAAAGTATTGAGGTCATGGAAAGGAAAAACTTTTGGCCTAAGTACAAGGAGACCTTACCCCTGAAGTTTCCTGACATAAGACCATTTCTAGGCTCCAGGCAAACTAGTTAGTCCAATCCTGGTCATTTTCTGTAGTGCCCATACAGTTATATTTTTCAGTCTCTGTTGTTGGTATCATGTTTCTAGAATCTGTATATCCTACATTGAAGTCGGGATGGTGCGGAGTGGCATCTAATTTTAACTCAGAATTAAAGGGCAATGCAGAAAGCCCTGTCCAGTACGCAGGTAGTTGTTGTTGTTTAAATCTTCTCAGTTTTAAGGGAAGACTCTTTTAAGTAAATCGATGTCAGAGTAGCAGTAGGGTCTTCCCTGGTAGAAGATTGCTTCCAGGTGATGTCATAGACAACTTTGCATGTTTCATAGATGGCTTCCCTGGTTCTGGGGTGACTGGAAAATGCCCAAACCTCTGAGGCCTGTGCCAGGTCATCAGGGTGTAAGGTTCCAATGCACCACAAGATTTGTGTGTTCCTATCTCTATTAGATAAGAACTTATTTGTATGTATAGTATTTTCCATTTAAATGTGCCCATGCAAACAAGGAATAATGCCACCTGGCATTATCAGCGCATAAGGGGGCCGCAAGAACAAGTCCAACAATCCCCATGACCTGGTTCAAACATAAGCATTAAACTGAGGGACTCTTTCACCAATATTCCTTATTGAACAGTTCACAAAGAGAAAAAAAAGATAAAAAAAAGTGGGGAAAATAAACAATCTAACTTAAGACAGTGGACACAATTGTCACCGTTTAAGAAAATTTGTGTGTTCCCATCTTGATAAGAACGTGTTTGTATATAATTTCCCATTTCAATATGTCTATGCAAAGGAAGAACAGTATCACATGGCAAGATTGGTGCCTACG
>NC_064864.1:54720536-54755338 GCF_024139225.1 Suncus etruscus | reverse complement strand
TCTCTCTTAAAGTTGGTAAAATTTGGCTTAAGTTCAGCAGAGATAGTGCTAGCCTGTGTGTGTCTTTGTGGTTACAAGTTTGATTGCTCTGCTAAATATGGCAGAGAATGGCGGGGGTAGAATTAAAAAGATTCAGGAACTGTTCATGTGGAATTTATAGTGAGAATTATTGTCAGAATTTTGTTGTGTCTTAAATAATTGTGAAGTTTGTGAATTAAATTATGTGGCATAAGTGTGCCTTTTCTAAAAGCATTTGTGTGATTAATTTTTGTGCATTGGGTGTTGTAAAGTAATTATTAAAACATTGAAAATTAGAAAACCTTCTAAATTCGGGTCTGTAAGGGTTAAAAAATTCTCTAAACAGAAAAAGCAACAGGGAGATAAGTGCACTAACCTTTCTTTGTTTATGCCTCAGGAATTTTAGAGCAAGATAACAACTCTATCACTTAAAAAATTTTTTGAATCTTTTATATTTCTATTAGAAAATTTTTAACACTTTATTGCAGCTGTCTTACTGTTCTACTGTGAAACTAATTTAAATTTTAGAAAATTTTTAACACTTTATTGCAGCTGTCTTACTGTTCTACTGTGAAACTAATTTAAAGTAAACCCGTTCATTTACAGCAGATATAATACTTCAAAGTGGAGACTCCTTCTACAGTGCTCATTAAACATTATACTTAAAAATTTTTAACTGCTTACTAACCATTTTACTTAATGTTTTAAACTTCAAATTAGGATTGTTTTAAAAATGTTTTGTGCTAAAGCTAAACCTTAAAACTTATTTTCAGCAAAGTTCCACTTCATCTACATTAAGTACTTCTAAAAACTAAAAAAGTTTTTCTACAAAAAATTTTTTTCTTACAAACATGCTGGCTAAATATTTAAAAGCACTTGTCCAATTTTACCCTGGTCAATTTTTCTAATGTAAGTTTTGGATCAATCCTTTTGTCTGTTCATGTGTGTGTTGTGATGAATGAAAGTGGCCACAAGTATAAAATGTTGTTTAGTGTTGTTTTGTTTTGTCTGTTTATTTGTTATCTCTACATTTCATGATCAATACAATTTTCAAAGCCTTATCCATTTTTGAGATTTCAATTAATTTTTTCACAACTTGGTCAGTCTGGTCATTTAGCAGCTGACAGACTGTGGCATCCTGCAACTAAAGATCATGTGTTAAAAATTATGTGTTAAGCTGGCTTTGTCCTTCTGAAAACATGGCAGAAGGTGTAGGGGATGGTAAACCCCAGATTTCTCAATGGCCATCGGGATAAATTTTCCCTGGAGAATTTCTGGACTTTGCAATCACCTAGCTTTCCTGCTATGTGTAAGTTAAGGCCAGAAAAATATGGATATGTGGCTAGAAAGAAAAGCATCTAGCTTTAAGATAATAACTAAGAAGTTTAAGAAAAGTCATTTAGGTTCAGTTTAAAAGTTTTTGAAACATTGGCGATTGTTAATTATAAAATTTTTTGAATGCTGACGTCTGACAGAAGTCAGGAGGCATTCCTGATATATTTGAAAATAATTTGTGTAATGTAAATTGCTAGTGTCTTCTGTTTGTAAACCAAGGCCAGAAGACTAACTAAATTCCTATTTTTTATATAAAGAATTAAATTCATGGAAAATTTTATTGTTAAAAAAAAAACCCAAGTAACCATTTTGCCTCCTGTCAAGCAGTTTCCTTATAGACCTCCCACAGCCTCCTGCAGTCCTGTCTTCATCTACCTCAAAAGAGCCTGTCACCCCTCCTGTCACCCACCCACTGTTCCAGTCCTTCAGCCCACCATTCCTGCCAGACCTGTTTCTGCCTAAGGGGAATGCTGGATTTGATACTCTGCCCGGCAGCCCTTCTATGAAGGAATTGCGACCTTTGGCACACCCACTGCCACCAATGACCCTGCTGACCTCCAATGGGGAACTGAGTCGCACACGGATTAACTTTAAGTCAGATCATGGGTGTGGGACTTTGCTTACTCGGACCATATATGCGCCCCCCTGTCCAACTATCAGACATTTGCAATAAAACTGTTAACAACTCTTCCATCTTCATTGAAGCCCCCAACTCCACTTATTTTGTTTGCTCCACTGGACTTTCTCCCCGTATTGTTACTGAAATTTTTCTTGCTTATCATGATTATTGTGTTTTAGCTTTGTTAATGCCTAGATTAACCATTAAACCTGTTGGTACGGTTTCCCACCTCGGACCTCATCCTGCAGAGGGTCAACGCCTCCACCCAGGCGCTATGAACACTGTTGAATCTGCTATTCATCCATCCCACCATTCTATGAAGGAATTGCTGCCTTCAAACTGCCTCACTTCATCAACAATACCAACCTCCTGCGATGGGATATGGAGCCACAATGCCATGGCATGACTTTGAAACAAGTGGTGGGAATTGAACTTTGCCTTTTGGGACCCAATATGCTTCCCCCTATTCCCCTTATTAAAATTTGTAATCAAACTCTTGTTGTTAATTCCTCCTTTCAGTTTATAATTGTCCCCAATTTGACGTTTTTTGCCTGTTCCACTGGTTTATCTCCCCACATTGTTTCACATTTGTTTCTTGAGTCCAAGGACTACTGTGTTTTGGTTGTTTTAATGCCTAAATTGACTGTTAGACCAGAAACTGATTTATTACCCCTTAAAGATAACTCTGTGTCTCTCTCCAGCCGCAGGAGGGAACCAGTCACTGCTCTTACCCTTGCCTTATTGTTAGGCCTGGGTGTCACTGGTGTGGGCACAGGAATTTATTCATTGGTTCATACTCAAGAATCTGTTAATGCCTTAACTAGAACTGTTGTTAGAGATGTTGAGGAACTTAAAAGAGGTTTAGATTACTTGGAACAAACTGTTGGCTCTTTAGCAAAAGTAGTACAGCAAAATCTCGGTGGCTTAAATCTTTCCTTTCTGCAGGAGGGGGGTATGTGCTGCTTTATAGGAAGAATGTTGCTTTTTTAAAGATAAATCAGGTTTAGTCAGAGATAGTATTAGAAGAGTAGAACAAAGCTTGGAAGAAACAAAGAAAAAGATAGATAAAGATGAATCTTGGTACAAAAACTACTTTTCAACCTCTCCCTGATTGTCAACATTGTTGCCTAGTTTGCTGGAACTGTTTGTAGGATTTCTCTTGCTCATTTCTTTTGGTCCATGGGTGTTTAGCCACTTTACCAGTTTTGTTAAAAATTAGGTTGATGAGGCTACCAAACTCTCAGTCAGAGTCCACTATCAACAACTCACCCAGCATGAACCCCGCTCTCTAGAATACGATCCTCTAGGAGATGGTGCTTCCCACCACCTAGACTTTAAGGAGTTTGAGCACATTGCTAAACACAAAATGTCACTCCTCTCTCAGCTGTGGAAGTGCTTAAGACGGGGATAGCTTGGTGCTAGTGTTTGGGGCAAACATGACTCTCTAAACTTTTCTTGCCGGCACTGCATACTCAATTGGAAACAACAAATTGTCATGTTCAAACCTGGAAGCACACCAAGACAGGCACTCCACCAGCTCCTCTCTCCTCTCTTTATTTTAGAGAAATGGGGGAACTGTTGGAGGCTGTTAGAGCTAGAGAGCAAAATGGAGTCTCTGATGCCTGAAACATAAGGCCTGTGTACGTGACAGGTGGCCACTGTGGCATTTACCCCCTGGACCTAAAATAAATGTTAACCAAACAAGTCAGATGTCCCAGTAAACCTCCTGAGTTTCTAAGATAAGATCACACATCCTGATAAGCTACCATTGTGAAAGAATGTTTGTGCCCCATAAAGATAATGTAAAACTGGAAAGTCCATCCTGCACGACCCCCCCTACTTTTCTATAGATACCATGGAAAAGTACTGAAAGCTACTTCCTTATGCTGTAGAACTATATACAAGCTTGTCTTGCTTTAATAAATTCAGCTCTTGATCAGCAAGCTTGACTTGAGCTCATTTCTTTCCCAGCCTCTTTCCACCTTTTTAGGTCGGATCCCGCTCGTGACCCACAAATTACTTCGTGATCCTCAGCCCACCCTGCAGGCAGGGTCCCAGGGGTCGCAATTTTTTTGTTTTTGTTTTTCTTTTTTTGGGGGCCGCACCTGGTGATGCTCATGGGTTACTTCTGGCTCAGAAATTGCTCCTGGCTTGGGGAACCATATGGGACACAGGGGGATCAAACCGCATTCCGTCCTAGGTTAGTGTGTGCAAAACAGACACCCAACAGGTTGTACTACCACTTAAAAGTTCTTATCACAAAAATTTTTGCACCTCTGCATGATGATGAGTATTAATTTGATTTTAGTGTTTGTAATATATACTAATATCAAATTACTATGTTGTTTATAAAAAAGAATATAAAATTATGTATAAATTATATCTAAATAAAACAGAAAAAACGTATTTCTGATTATTGAAAGAAGACATAGCAAAGCACAGAGTTTAGTGAAATGTGATGTTCTAAGAGAATATATGACTAAGGATCATGAAAGCAAATATGACTTAAAAAACAGTGATATAATATGAAATCCAGGAAGCAGCCAATGAACTGAATCATTAAGAGAACCTGTGTAATCGAAACTAAGAAATTGAACTTTGTCTTGATAAATTCCAAGATCTACTACACTAGTACTTAGAAGATGTAGTAGTAGTTTACTACTATTATTAGTAAACTACTAGTTTACTACTACTAGAAGGGCAGCTTAGGGACTAGCATCCCATATTGTAGTT
Source organism: Suncus etruscus (assembly GCF_024139225.1). Classification (NCBI taxonomy): domain Eukaryota; kingdom Metazoa; phylum Chordata; class Mammalia; order Eulipotyphla; family Soricidae; genus Suncus; species Suncus etruscus. The sequence continues at coordinate 54,750,633 of NC_064864.1, read as the reverse complement.
GTGAGCCTGCCAGGAGCGATTTCTGAGCACAGAGTCAGAAGTAACCCCTGAGCAAGGCCAGGTGTGACCCAGAAACCAAAAAAAAAAAAAGTTGTACATTGGATTCCAAAAATATATAGAGAATTTTATTCGTGCATGTACATAATGTTAACATACTCAATATGGAAATTTAGTTGACTTAATCAGATGCCTATCTTAGTTTTAATCTCAACATTGAAAAAATCCTGGGCTAAAAGTTGACAGGAAGGCAGATTACATAGCAGGATACAGAGATTTGTTAGTGAATATATCCTTATGGGACACCAGTTTTTCTTAAAGCCAAAGAAATGATAGAACAAGACTCAGAAAGATAATTGTTTGATAAAACAAAATGGGAATCAAATTCTTCAATCCTTAGCTATAAATGGATGCTTCAACCATCTATAAATATCCCTTATGCTTGTAACAGCATTAAGCACTTACCATATTTTCCGGCATATAAGACAACTTTTGAAACAAAAAAAAGTCAACCAAAACTCGGGGGTCGTCTTATAGGCTGAGTATATCCCGAAAAATATTTCAATATGCCGCTAAACGAAAATTTTCTGAATATTGCCACAAAACGAATTTTTCAACTCGATCCTGCACCAATCACTGCCAGGCTACTCTAACTCAGCCAATCCAAGCAGGCTTTTGATGCATGCAAATTAGACAATGTTCTGGACCCGATTCTACACTGTAAAAATTCTGCTCAGATTGGCCAGAGTCAGAAGGAAGCCTATTACAGCATAACCTTTGAACCTTTGCTTGTTGTGATTGGCTCACTGTGATACATACAGTTGCAGTATAGGAACGTTCTGTCTGATACAGCAAATATAGGCCTAAACCTATGTTTTAACTGCAATATTAGGTGGTCATCTTATATGCCCAGTCATCTTATACACAGGCAAATACGGTAAATTATATTAGACATCAATGTGTGACAAAATTTTTTTTATTATTTTGTTTTGGGGCCATGCCCATTGATGCTCAGGGGTTACTCCTGGCTATGCATTCAGAAATCACGCCTGGGGGACTATATGGGACACTGGGGGATTGAGCCACAGTCTGTCCTAAGTTAGAGAGCCTTACCTCTGGTGCCACTGTTCAGGTCTCTCAATGTATGATAAAATTTAAGCCTTAAAGTAGAAATTTCTCCAAAGCCCATGAGTACTACTTCCTAAACAAACATTTGCCTCCTCCTCCTCCTCCTCCTCCTCCTCCTCCTCCTCCTCCTCCTCCTCCTTCTTCTTCTTCTTCTTCTTCTTCTTCTTCTTCTTCTTCTTCTTCTTCTTCTTCTTCTTCTTCTTCTTCTTCTTCTTCTTCTTCTTCTTCTTCTCCTTCTTGATTTTTAGTTTTTGGGTCACACCTGGCATCACTCAGGGGTTACTCCTGTCTCTACACTCCAAAATCGCTCCTGGCAGGCTTTGGGGGTCATATGGGATGCTGGGATTTGAATCACTGTTCTTCTGCATGCAAGGCAAACGCCCTACCTCCATGCCCCACATTTGTCTTCTTGACTTATGGAATGTCAGGAAGCATGTAGGAAATCCTATGTATCCTATGTATCTAAAGAGCTATAAAATAACTAAAATGAATAAACAGCATGAATCATAGTCACAGGGCTATAAAACTGTGCATATTCCTTATTCTGGGTAGTTAACTTCATTACATAAGTAATTACTAACTTCATAATACACATGCTTAAAAGATAGTCTACAGTTTGATTTTAACCTTCTTTCCTGCCATAAAAGGGAGAAACTTATTGGGTGATATAAGTCACTATTGTATGAACCATGATTTTTCATATATGTGTGGGCAACATTCAAATAAAGAGGACTTTTCCAATGATATCTTAATATCAATGTGGTAATATAAAGAGAAGAGAAATACAGGGCTGGGATTGAAAGGCACTGAAATGACTCTAATTACAGTAAAATCTATTAAATCTTTGAGTACGAGCAGTCGCGTAACTCAATCAAACATTGATCCAAGCATTGATGATCTAAAACAGAAAAGTATAATCAGATGGCTATAGTTTTATAGTTTGGTGTTTTTACACACCCACCCACACACCCACACACACAGTAGTGAAAGATGCATCAAAACTATGAGCCACAGCTAGAATCCATGAGTCAAGCCAGGAGTGCAGAAAACACTGACAAAATGCATTTAGTCATGTTATACTCATTAAAGCCAGCCATTTTATCTGAGTGATAATGTCTGCATTAATTTTATTTTAAATGTACAATATTAAATTGAAAATGCCAATTTTCTTCATTTGTCCTTTAACTTCATATATTTTATCATTTCACAACAGGAATCTAATTAAACTATAGTTCTATAATTAAACAAAGAGATGTATTAATTACCCTTCACAACATGTCAAAAACAGAATCTAATTCATTAATAAATTTTTATCTCACTCAGTTGATTAACTAAATGCTTTTTCCCCCTGTGGATAGAGTTTCTTCTTTAGCTACATTTTACAAGCATCAGACTAGCAGTAAGCAGTATCAGCTGGAATCAGATCAAATGGTCCAGTGACTATATTTTTAGTGTTCTTCTTATGACAAACTCAACTACAAACATGCTTGTAATCATGGTGCTTAAATAAAGATGTTATTTTAAAAAAATAAGTAAAAAGTAAACTTGATTGAGTCAAAAAGATAGGAGAGAGGTAAAAGCATTTCCTTTACATTGTCTGATCCCAGCTCAATCTCCAGCACTGCATAATATCCCCCAAACATTTCTAGCACAATAATATAAGAGATAATGAGCATTCTTGTCACATTCCTAATATTACTAAAAGTGGTCCTGGTGTTTACTAGATCATAAACAAATGCTGGATATGTAATATTTAATCATGGTGCTTAAATAAAAGATGTTATTTTAAAAAAATAAATAAAAAGTAAACTTGATTGAGTCAAAAAGATAGGAGAGAGGTAAAAGTATTTCCTTTACATTGTCTGATCTCAGCTCAAACTACAGCACTGAATAATGTCCCCCAAACATTTCTAGCACAATAATATGAGATAATGAGCATTCTTGTCACATTCCTAATATTACTAGAAGTGGCCCTGGTGTTTACTAGGTCATAAATAAATGCTGGATTTATATATACATATGTAAATATAATATTTAAAAAGCTACCTGGCTTTTGGTCACTAAAAGCTATTAAATTTTTAAACTTTACACAACCCATAAAGATAAATTGCATGGTTTTTTCTTAAATCTATTTGAATATAGGGCCAGATTAAAATTTCCCAGTATTGCAAATAAGCATGCTAAAAATGTTTATAATATTGAACAATAAAAACACTGAAAACGTCTCTGCTATTCATGATTGTTGTCTAAATGGGGACCCCGACCCCATTTGCTAATATTTTATTTAATTATTTTCTAACAATGTTTATAGATAACATTGATTTATAGTTTTCTCTTTTTGTTTTAAAATCTTTCAAATTAGCTTTTAGAAATGTTTAACTTTTTTAATTTGCACAAGAAGAAAAGTAAATCCTTTATGTCCCATATTATATTTCCACTTTAAATGATTTAACCTCTCCTATTGATCCCGCTGCCTTGTAAATTTCTCAGTATTATGGTTTCACACAAATATGATTATATTCTCTGATGCATAGAAAGCTTTATTTAAAGGTAGTCTTAGTGAGTATTTAGGATGTCTTGATCATTGTTAATATATCATTAAATGGGGCCCGGAGAGATAGCACAGCGGTGTTTGCCTTGCAAGCAGCCAATCCAGAACCAAAGGTGGTTGGTTCGAATCCCGGTGTCCCGTATGATCCCCCGTGCCTGCCAGGAGCTATTTCTGAGCAGACAGCCAGGAGAAACCCCTGAGCACCGCCAGGTGTGGCCCAAATGGAGAGAATATCCTAACCTAGATACTTTTCATACAGTTTAACAGGTGAGTTCATCCCACCTCTCTCAAGAGAAAATTGAGGAAGAAATTAATGCAGGAAAATATTGGCCCAAACTAGACTTTCTTGTTCTTTGTCCTAGAAACTTCTTGCTCCTTGCTTCTTGTGCAGAGTTCTCACCCTTACACATATCTCAGATCTCCTAACCCTTCAAGGTCATTAAGACATGTAGAAATTAACACATACCCATTGTGGATCCATTTCCTGAGATGAGTTTCATTGATGCAGGGGTGACGAACACGCTGCTCTCGAGCTGCATGCGGCTCCAGGCCAAAATGAATGCGGCTCTTTACCTCTTATCATTATTTTGTATACTGTAGCTCTTTGCCAAGTTTGGGTCTTGTTCTGCTGCTTCTGAGGAGGGACCTCTGAGGAGAGATCTCCTAACGAGGAGTCCCACCCCCAGGCTGCGTCTTCCCGTCTCCCATCCCTTGGAAACAACTGCACTGGCCAGCGAGTGGGGACCCGTGTGTCACATATTGTGTCCCATCTGGCCGTTAGTTCTTAGTGTGAAGGACGCAGCACATCCTCACCATCACTGCAGGATTTTGACCCTCACTCAAAATGGCAAGATGCAATATGTGTTTAATAGATTATTGTTAAAATTAGATGCTTTTGTGTGAGTGTTTGTCTGTTTTGGCAGGTCACTGCGTGGTGTGGCTCTCTGACTCTCACAGTTTAAAATTTTGGCTCTTTGTGTCGAACTTGTTCTCTACCCCTGGATTGATGTGTTAAATCTGTACCCTAGGGCATGTTCAAAGGAGGAAGCAAGTCAGCATTGAGCTCAATCTTTTTTTTTTAAATATAATTTTTATTTTGATCATAGTGGCTTACATATTGTTGTCAATAACATTTTAGGTACATATTTACATAAAATCAGGGGGGATTCCCATCACCAGATTGTCCTCCCTACACCTCTGTATTTGTCCTACCTCCCATTCCCTCTTCCCTCACCCCCAGGGCAGCCAGAATATGTGATCCCCTCTGTATTCAACCCTCTACTTAGTAGTCTTGCACCTGTTTGGTCTTGATGCCTCCCGTATCTCCCCCTCTAACTGTAGGCAGGACTATCTAGTTCAAGTTGCATGGTTTTGCCTAAGAAAGAGAAGATACATAAACTGGGGTATGAGTCTAATACCCCCAAAATGGGTGGAATCCTTCTAGAGGCTCTCATCATCAATTTGGGAGATGAAGGGGAAAAAGGTGAAACACTCCACCAGTACCAAAAATGGTGTCAAATATCCAGTGAGGACTCCAGCTATATCGATAAGCACCACAAAAAACAGATGAAAAACAAAACAAAACAAACAAAAAACAAACAAAAAAACACGCCATGTTCTTGAAATAAGAAACATGGCATAGCACATAGCAAAAGAAAAGAAAGGAAGAGAAAAAAAATAAGTATAATTGGGGACAACACTTTCAATAATCACCCCCAAACAGAGAAATCGATCAAAATAGATAGGTAAATAAAAATAATAATAACAATAATAAATGAAGGTAAAATATATATATATAAAAATAACCAAGGTTTTGTGCTTTTTGTATTTTTGTTTTTTCCCTCCTGCCCTGGCACAGTAAATATTGGGGTCATTCGAAAAGGAATTCACTTGGCCTAAGGAATATGAACATGATCCCCAGTCCCAAAGGTCTGGCAGAGACAATTGTAACGGAATGGGGCTTCTGGAAGCACAAAGAAAGACGCTATCCTAGGTGCCATCCTAGGTTCAGTGCAAAGACCAAGATCACCAACCACAGAAGATGGATTAAAATGACACAGGTAACAGAACCTCCAGAACCACAATGACTGACTTCATCATAAGTCCCACCTCAGGATCTGTGCAGATACTGAGACCTCTAAACACAGAGCTCTGATTGGATCACCCTGGACAGAGCAGTAGTCTTCCACACACCAAAAAAAAAAAACACCACCGGGAGAATAAATGATCCTGAGCAAAGTCTAGAGCTGATCGCATGACAGTATACTCCAAGGACGGAGCATTGAGCTCAATCTTAGCAGCAGCATCTATTGAGCACTCAAGTAACCTTCTCCGTCTGCTTTTCGCTGTGACACACTGCTTTTGGCTTGAACATTTCTTTTGAGAAAATAAGTACAAAATACTATTCTTTCTAGAAAACAAGGGTGGGGTTCCAAACACAGGAGATCTATTTTTTAAAAATATGCCACTCCTGACTTTTTGTGAATTTCCACTCTTTATCTAGCAAAGGGCTCCAGGCCCTTTCTTGCTATTTGTTTTACTGTTAAGCTTAAGTATCCAAGGCCAAGAGCAGCCTCACAAAACAACTATGTAGATTATCTGATTAAGAACTCTTAGCTGCAGAGAAAATAAAACCTGAACTCTTGCCCTCCTTCCTTAATTATTTCCTCACCCTATGATTATTTATTATTATTATTATTATTATTATTATTATTACTATAAATAATATATCCAGAAATGTTCAGGGTCCATACCTGGCCTTGTGATTGGTGGGAAGAAGTTTATTTATACATTGTATTCTTTCCTCAGAATCTGTTTTTGTTCATCTTTATATGTATACACCTGGTCTATTTTCCTGATTGTGAGCCTCTACTTTGATCATCTTTTTGGTTTACAACATTAATAGTTAAAAATTACCCTTATTATATCTCGGACAACACTGCTGAGTCTAGTCTTAGTCATCAGGTTTGTCTAAGGAACCTGTGTTGAATGTTCAAATGTATTATAGTAATATACTAATTCATTTTTTGTAACTGATATTATAAGAATTGCCTAATTCACCTAGGATTGATAATAGTCATGACAAGTCAGGCTCTGAGCAAAGAGCACAGAAAAATAAAAACAAAAAAAGGCCTGTATATCTTTGTTCACATTCTTATCTATGCAGTGGACCCTCGACAGATTCTGCCCAGTCCATGTTTGTCAAGATCAGTCTTCCATAGTTAGAGATTTTGGTTTTTGCCATAGAGCTAAGTATGTCATGTCTCCTGATCGCATCATATTGGTAGATGATAAGATAGGGCAACCCTTAGATCAAGTTGTTGCCATTTCCTCATGTCAGGGTGCCATATCAAAACTGATGCAAATTGGTGCCAGAGCGATATTAGGAAATTCTGAGGGAGAAATTTGGTTCCTAGTGCTGTTACTGAGACCTGTGTTGGTTCCACATTTGGGATATGGGGTTCTGGATTGAACGGTTGCTGTCCAATCACATGGAGAATAAGTTGGGTCCACATGGCACAAGCTCAGGGTGGGAGGCTTCCCTGTATTATGAAATGTATCTTATCCCTAGTAATGTATGTATTATAATATAAAATGTAGATAAGAGTTTGTTTCTGTGTATAAGACTTTCCCTTATTTAGAGTGCTTTTGCAAAAGGGGATGATACCAAATTATATTGTTGTTGGAATTGGGGGATAAGAATGATACACATTCTCTGTGCCCTGGTTTTGTCCTGAGCTTTCATGCAAGACTTTTTGTTTTGTTTTTTTTTTGGGCCATACCTATTTTAATGCTCAGGGGTTATTCCAGGCTAAGCACACAGAAATTGCCCCTGGGGGGCAATTGCTTGGGGGGACCATATGGGACACCGGGGGATTGAACCATGGTCCTTCCTTGGCTAGCACTTGCAAGGCTAGCGCCACCTCGCGGGCCCCAGCAAGACTTTTTCTTGTAGGTTTTCATACCAAGAAGAGCCAATTCTGGTGATGATGAAGAGAAAAATGAAAAAAATCTCTCTCTCTCTCTATATATATATATACACACATATGTAATAGATGTATATATACATACATTTGTATATGTATATACATGTATATGTATATACATATATATCTGTGTATATATGTGTATATATGTATTATATGTATGTGTATATGTATATATATGCATATATACGTATATGTATATAATATACATATAATAGAAAAATAAAATAACAATAAATTGAAAAAAGGATTAAAAAAGAAATGTTTAAGAGGCTAACTCACATTTGGGGTAAACAGACTAGGGGTGTTATTATAGAGGTATTAAAAATATAAAGGAAATATAGGCTTACCCATTAAGTCTTTTGAGATATTTTTGTGGGGGTGTAATCCAGGGCACTTTTTATCACACATCATATTTTGTTGAGTTTGAGGAATGTTTTGCAGCCATAAGGGATTAGGTAGTGTCATTGGGCTGGGGGTCCTTCTCAGGTTGAATCGGTAGCGTGTAATAGTCCACGATTAGGAAGGTGAGAAAAAGTATCATATAGCATGAGTCAGCAGGAGTGTCGGTTGTAGTTTTTTGCCAAGGCACGAGAGGTCAGACTGAGAGAGTGTCCTTTTGGTTTGGGAGCTGGATGGTGGTTTATTGGGGCAGAAGGTTAGTCTCGGTACCTACTGGGTTAAGAACTAAGGGTAGAGAGGTTTGGGGAGTGAGAGAATAGAAGGATTTCTGAAGGGGGGATGGATAATATATAGGAGGGGCTATATACACTATATATACACACTATATATATATGAGTATACATATGTATATATAGGAGGGGCTATATACACATAGGCATGGCTTGTTTACATTTTAGCTTTGGCAATCAGAAAGAAGTGCACTGTCAATAAACTCATGCCCACATAAAGTCTATTCTTAAATAACAGTCTATTCTTAAATTGTTGTTGGAGGCCTAACTCTCATAGGCTGGGTCTGAGATCTTAAGAAATAATTGGGTTAAGAAAAGATAACTAATTGGCTAAGATACGGATTAGGAGAGAAAGAAGGGGAAAATAAAAAATAAGAGAGAAAAGAAATGAAGAATAAGTAAATACAGTAAAATTAAGTTGCAAAAGGTTGGGCCAGTGCTTTGGTATTGGAGGGTTTTTCACTTTCAAGGTTCTTCATCACTGACTGTGGTTGTCTTTGCTAGATAAAGATTTCAGGGTTATATAGTAGCTGGAGCTTTATAGAATAGGCAAAGTTCCATGTCTAAAGTTCTAAGCAATGTGGTAGCAAGGACAGTAAGGTATGGCCTAAGTAGTATAGTCCACTGCATCTTCAGTAGAGGTACCTTTTCTATTTTTTTTTGTTGTTGTTTTTTGGGGCCACACCCGGCGTTGCTCAGGGGTTACTCCTGGCTGTCTGCTCAAAAATAGCTCCTGGCAGGCACGGGGGACCATATGGGACACCGGGATTCGAACCAACCACCTTTGGTCCTGGATCGGCTGCTTGCAAGGCAAACGCCGCTGTGCTATCTCTCCGGGCCCGAGGTACCTTTTCTAAGGAGCTATTGAGAGCGAGGGTTTTATTTAACAATGATTCAATTGAATTAAATTAAATTGAACATAGAAGAATAAAGGATAGAGGAAGAGAAGAGATAGAATGAAACAGAGAGAAAGAAAGAAAAATGAAAAAGAAAAAGAAAAAAAAGAGAACAGTGGTTTGCCAAAAAGTGTTCAATGAGTGAGACCTGTAACATAAGTCTGTAATGCACCACCAGTGAGTGTTCTGGTGATCTGAATAATCATATGCAATGATTATATGCTTTGCATCCTAATAGAAAACATAAACAAAAGGAAGTGAGTAGATTATTTTATTGAGGCATTGTCATAATGAGCACTGTATATGGATCTAGTGTGAATGAATACCAAGGTTTAAAATTAGGGTGCCCACCCTTTGTTTCCAAGGCCCACTATGGAAGAAGGTGAAGGGTTATTTTATACATGGTGAAATTAAGGCATTAAAGATTAAAGAGTTAGTAATCACTGTAGTGAGAGTCCCAAGCTTCCAATCCTATTCTGCACAGGGTTCTGTAGATAAATACATTAGGACATTATTATAGACCATTGTAGTTTGAGGTTAATTGCACACTTATTCACTCTGAGCTGTTGTTTCCTTCATTGCTGGTTTCTTTAGATTATAATAGGTGTTCACATCTTTGTGCTGCCCCCTTCCACTTTGTTTGATAACTTCTCTTTGTTCTAAGATGGCACCTACAAGGTTTAGAGTTTCTACCCTTTTGATCCTTGTATTTCTTCATGGATTGAAAAGCCTGTTCTTACCCTAACCCTGAGACACATTCAGTTATCTAAAAGGATTCAAAAGAAAGATCTCAAGTGTTAGTAAAGTAATGGACAGCATTTGAAGCCTCCATACAATGTTGTCCTTTCATAAATATGATTTATATGCAGATGCAATTGTTTCTCTACTTAAAAATTTCCCAAATGGAAAGAAAGTATAAAAATAAAAATGTTTTAAGAAATATTCTTTTTACAGAGCTAAGAAAGTTTATAATTAAAACACAAATTAGAAAATCTGCGATTTTTCAACTAAGGTATAAAAAATAAAAAGCAGAAATTAGAATTGAATGTATGACACTTATTTTTATTTTGGAAAAGGAAATATGTTGTGAGGCCAACCCAGGAAAGGGGGAGAAAGGGAGGGTGAGAGGGAGAGAGAGAGAGAGAGAGAGAGAGAGAGAGAGAGAGAGCAAGAAAGAGAGATAGATAGATAGATAGATAGATAGATAGAGAGAGAGAGAGATAGAGAGAGACAGAGACAGAGACAGAGATCACTGGGATTTTGCACAGAAAAGGAGACTTGTAGCTCCATGCTATAGTGCTGTATTTCAGAGAAAGGCAGAGCAAGTTGTTATCTTGCTGTTTTTTCTAATGCTGTGGATTAAACCCCACCCACAGGCTCTCCTCCTGCCCCCAACCCCTGCCCCAAATGCCAGGCTTTTCTTTTATACCTGAGCAGTTTGCCTTTTCAAGGTGATGTGTCCCAGTTCAATTGCCATTAAGGATGTGGGCATCATCACCCCTTAAAGATGCTTTAACAGTAATCCCCTTAAAATACATTAACAATATATGAATCATATTTAGAAAACACAACTAGAATCTGATTAAATGATAAAGAAAAATTTATCATAGACCACCTTGTTTGTAAACTTATGAAGATTTTATATTAGAATATTTGTTATTAAATTGTAAACAGTGCTTCTAGACTGGCTGAAAAGAATCTTAAAACAACAGCAATAAGACAAATCCGCACTTTTGTGTTTGTGTAAATTACTGACTTTTGAATTAATTTTCACACCTCCTTTTCTCACATCTATTTAGTAATTTACAGATTATCAGTACATTTTTATGAAATTTTTATATGAGTTTCACACATTCATGGGTCAAAAAAATATTACACACTTAAGCAGTTTTTCTAACTGTCCTAGAGTGGTAGTGTGATTAACCTGAATTATACACATGCTAAGCCTGTGGTGGCTAAATAAATATAAACCTACTTTGTAGTATTAGTTCTGTAAGACATGTATGTCCATGAGTCAAAGATTACAAAAAGAAAAAGGAAAAAAAATAACTTCCATACTTTGGGTTAGTTCTTTCAAATTTTTAAAGATATTATGTATAAAGAAATCTAGAAAAATGTTTGGGCAACAAGGGAAGTCTATTCCTATTTATTTTTTCTATTTATTTTTTCTGTTCAACTGCAACATAAAGTTTTTTTCTTTTGATATTTTTCTCCTTCCAATAAGAAAGGAATTGTGTATATTACTTTTTAGTTATTTAGACCAGTTTTTCCAACTTCAACCAGAAAAAAAACTGATAATTGACTTAAGATATTTCTTAAAGATTTGTTTTGAACCTTCTCTCCTTATCTTTCTCAACTTCTCAAATAGATAAAAGGTCATTTGATGTTAAATTCTCTTTGTAAGTAAACTAAAATATATAGCTGGATCTGAGGGTTTAATGATCTCTTTTCCCAATAGAAGGGAAATTAGGGGAAAGGTGCTTACAGGCAATCAAATATTTTGAATGGAAACAATATAAAATACATCTTAGTTAAAATGAATAAATTATTATTGGGATGGGATGGGATGGGATAAGAATACCACGTGATAAAAAAGAAGAAATATATTTAGACATACTATGAAATGAATAACTTCACATATGTAGGGAAGTATTGGAGGTTTATATACACAAATATTTTTTATTTAACCAACTTTATTACATACATGATTGTATTTGGGTTTCAGTCATGTAAAGAACACCACCCATCACCAGTGCAACATTCCCATCACCAATGTCCAAAATCTCCCTCCTCCTCACCCAACCCCCGCCTGTACTCTAGACAGGCTTTCTATTTCCCTTGTATATTCTCATTATTAGGATAGTTCAAAACGTAGTTATTTCTCTAACTAAACTCATCCCTGTTTGCGGTGAGCTTCATGAGGTGAGCTGTAACTTCCAGCTTTTTTCTCTTTTGTGCCTGAAAATTATTATTACAAAAATGTCTTTCACTTTTCTTAAAACCCATAGATGAGTGAGACCATTCTGCGTTTTTCTCTCTCTGTCTGACTTATTTCACTCAGCATAATAGTTCCATGTACATCCATGTATAGGAGATTTTCATGACTTCATCTCTCCTGACAGCTGCATAATATTTCATTGTGTATAAGTACCACAGTTTCTTTAGCCATTCATCTGTTGAAGGGTATCTTGGCTGTTTCCAGAGTCTTGCTATGGTAAATAGTGCTGCAATGAATATAGGTATAAGGAAGGGATTTTTGTATTGCATTTTTGTGTTCCTAGGGTATATTCCTAGGAGTGGTATAGCTGGATCATATGGGAGCTCGATTTCCAGTTTTTGGAGGAATCTCCATATTGCTTTCCAAAAAGGTTGAACTAGACAGAATTCCCACCAGCAGTCAATAAGAGTTCCTTTCTCTCCACATCCCTGACAACACTGCTTGTTCTCATTATTTGTGATGTATGCCAATCTCTGGGGTGTGAGGTGGTATCTCATAGTTGTTTTGCTTTGCATCTCCCTGATGATTAGTGATGTGGAGCATTTTTTCATGTGTCTTTTGGCCATATGTATTTCTTCTTTGTCAAAGTGTCTGTTCATTTCTTCTCCCCATTTTTTGATGGGATTAGATGTTTTTTTCTTGTAAAGTTCTGTCAGTGACTTGTATATTTTGGAGATTAGCCCCTTATCTGATGGGCATTGGGTGAATAGTTTCTCTCACTCAGAGGGGGGCTCTTGTATCCTGGGCGCTATTTCTTTTGAGGTGCAGAAGCTTCTCAGTTTAATATATTCCCATCTGTTAATTTCTGCTTTCACTTGCTTGGAGGGTGCAGTTTCCTCCTTGAAGATGCCTTTAGTCTCAATGTCCTGGATTGTTTTACCTACGTGTTATTCTATATATCTTATGGTTTGGGGTCTGATATTGAGGTCTTTAATCCATTTGGATTTAACCTTCGTACATGATGTCAGCTGGGGGGTCTAAGTTCAATTTTTTGCAAGTGGTTATCCAGTTGTGCCAACACCACTTGTTGAAGAGGCTTTCTTTGCTCTATTTAGGATTTCTTGCTCCTTTATCAAAAATTAGGTGATTGTATGTCTGGGGTACATTCTCTGAGTATTCAAGCCTACTCCACTGATCTGAGGGACTGTCCTTATTCCAATACCATGCTGTTTTGATAACTATTGCTTTGTAGTACAGTTTAAAGTTGGGGAAAGTAATTCCTCCCATATTCTTTTTCCCAATGATTGCTTTAGCTATTCTAGGGTGTTTATTGTTCCAAACGAATTTCAAAAGTGCCTGATCCACTTCTTTGAAACATGTCATGGGTATCTTTAGAGGGATAGCATTAAATCTGTATAATGCCTTGGGGAGTATTGCCATTTTAATGATGTTAATCCTGCCAATCCAGGAGCAGGGTATGTGCTTCCATTTCCGCATGTCCTCTTTTATTTCTTGGAGCAGAGTTTTATAGGTCCTTCACATTTTTAGTCAAGTTGATTCCAAGATATTTGAGTTTGTGTGGCACTATTGTGAATGGGGTTGTTTTCTTAATGTCCATTTCTTCCTTACTACTATTGGTGTATAGAAAGGCCATTGATTTTTGTGTGTTAATTTTGTAGCCTGCCACCTTGCTATATAAGTCTATTGTTTCTAGAAGCTTTTTGGTAGAGATTTTAGGGTTTTCTAAGCAGAGTATCATTTTATCTGCAAACAATGAGAGCTTGACTTCTTCCTTTCCTACCTGGATTCCCTTGATATCTTTTTCTTGCCTAATCACTATAGCGAGTACTTCCAGTGCTATGTTGGATAGGAGTGGTGAGAGAGGACAGCCTTGTCTTGTGCCAGAATTTAGAGGAAAGGCTTTCATTTTTTCTCCATTGAGGATAATATTTGCCTCTGGCTTGTTGTAGATGGCCTTAACTATATTGAGAAAGGTTCCTTCCATTCCCATCTTGCTGAGAGTTTTGATCAAGAATGGGTGTAGGACCTTGTCAAATGCTTTCTCTGCATCTATTGATATGATCATGTGATTTTTTTTGTTGTTTATGTTGTGTATTATGTTGATAGATTTATGGATGTTAAATCATCCTTGCATTTCTGGGATGAAACTTATTGATCTTAGTGGATAATCTTCTTAATGAGTCATTGAATCCTATTTGCCAGGATTTTGTAGAGGATATTTGCATCTGTATTCATCAGCGATATTGGTCTGTAATTTTCTTTTTTAATAGCATCTTTGTCTGGTTTAGTTATCAAGGTGATGTTGGCTTCATTAAAGCTATTTGGAAGTTTTCCCTTTTTTCAATTTCATGAAAGAGTCTTGCCAGGATTGGTACTAGTTCCTCTTGAAAGGTTTGAAAGAATTCATTAGTAAATCCATCTGGGCCTGAACTTTAGTTTTTGGGCAGACATTTGATTACTGTTTTAATTACCTCAATAGTAATGGGTGTGTTTAGATATGCTACCTCCTCTTCATTCAACAGTGGAAGATTATAAGTGTCCAAGAATTTATCCATTTCTTTCAGGTTTTCATTTTTAGTGGCATAGAGTTTCTCAAAGTAGTTTCTGATTACCCTTTAAATCTCTACCATATCAGTAGTGATGTCTCCTTTTTCATTCCTAATACGAGTTATCAAGTTTCTCTCTCTTTCTTTCTTTCTTAGCTTTGCCAGTGGTCTATCAATCTTGTTTATTTTGTCAAAGAACCAACTTCTGTTTTCGTTGATCTTTTGGATTGTTTTTCAGGTTTCCATTTCATTGATTTCTGCTCTCAGCTTTGTTATTTCCTACTGCCTCCCTATTTTTGGGTCCTTTTGTTGAGCACTTTCTAATTTTATGAGCTGCTTCATTTAGCTTTTCAGGTATCCCCATTCTTCTTTCCTGATATGTGCTTGCAAAGCTATAAATTTTCCTCTCAGTACTGCTTTTGCTGTGTCCCATAGGTTCTGATAGTTTGTGTCTCCATTGTCATTTGTTTTCAGGAAGGTTTTGATTTCCTCTTTGATTTCATCTCGGACCACTGGTTATTGAGTATGAGGCTGTTTAACTTCCAGGTGTTAAATTTTTCTTCTGTGTCCCTTTGTAGTTCACATATAATTTCAGGGCTTTGTGGTCAGCAAAGGCAGCCTGCAAAATTTCTATCCTCTTGATATTATGGAGGTATGTTTTATGTGCTAGCATGTAGTCTATCCTGGATAATGTCCCATGTACATTAGAGAAAAATGTGTATCCAGGCTTCTGGGGGTGGAGTGTCCTGTATATATCTACTAGGCCTCTTTCTTCCATTTCTCTGTTTAGGTCTAGTATATTCTTGTTGGGTTTCAGTCTGGTTGACCTGTCTAGTGTTGACAATGCAGTGTTGAGGTCTCCCACAATTATTGTGTTGTTATTGATATTATTTTTCAGATTTGTCAACAGTTGTATTAAATATTTTGCTGGCCCCTCATTCGGTGCATATATGTTTAGGAGAGTGATTTCTTCCTGCTGTATGTATGCCTTGATTACTATAAAATGTCCATCTTTGTCCCTTACAAGTTTCCTAAGTATAAATTTTGCATCATCTGATATTAGTATGGCCACTCCTGCTCTTTTATGGGTGTTGTTTGCTTGGATTATTTTCTTCCAGCCTTTTATTTTGAGTCTATGTTTGTTCTGACTATTCAGGTGCGTTTCTTGTAGGCAGCAGAAGGTTGGATTGAATTTTTTTGACTCATTTTAGCAACTCTGTGTCTCTTAACTGGTACATTTAGTCCATTGACATTGAGAGAAAGAATTGTCCTGGAAGTTAGTGCCATCTTTATATCAACGTTTGGTGTGTCTGTTGGTAAGCCTTGTCTTAAAGTATGCTGTTCAGTTTTTCTTTTAAGAATGGATTTGAGTCTGTAAAGTTTCTGAGCTGTTGTCTGTCTGTGAAACTATGTATTGCTTCTTCAAACCTGAAAATGAATTTTGCTGGGTGCAGTATTCTAGGCAAAGCATTTATTTCATTGACTTTTGTCACTATGTCCCACCACTGCCTTCTGGCCCTGAGTGTTTCTGGTGACAGGTCTGCAGTAAATCTCAAGGATGTTCCCTTGAATGTAATTTCTCTTTTCAATCTTGCTGCTTTCAGAATTCTGTCTCTATCAATGGGATTCATCATTGTGACTAGGATGTGTCTTGGGGTGTTTTTTCTGGGGTCTCTTTTAGTTGGCACTCTTCAGGCATACAGGATTTGATCGCATGTATTCATTAGCTCTGGTAGTTTCTCTTTAATGATGTTCTTGACTGTTGATTCTTTCTGGAGATTTTCTTCCTGAGTCTCTGGGAATCCAATGATTCTTAAATTGTTTCTGTTGAGCTTATCATAGACTTCTATTTTCATTTGTTCCCATTATTTGAGTAATTTTTCTATTGTTTGATCATTTGCTTTGAGGCTTTTTTTCCAATTTCTTCTGCTGTATGGAATTGTTATGCATCTCATCTTCCAGTGTACTAATTCTACCCTCAGCTGCTGTTAATCCGTGGGAAAGCTCAACCATGTTTTTCTTCAATTCATCTACTGAGTTTTTCAGACCTGTTATTTGACCTGAGATTTCAGTTTTGAGTTTTCTGATTTCTATCTTCATATTCTCTTGATTGTTATTAGTGTTCTCTTCTATACTTTGTTTGAGTTCTTCGAACATCTTCCATATTGCAACTCTAAACTCCTTATCTGAGCGACTGACTAGTTGGTTGGTCATGCTCAAGTCATCAGAGTTGCCATCTTCATTCTCTATGTCTGGTGCTGGCCTGCATTGTTTTCCCATTGTCACACTTGTATTGTGGGTTTTTCTCCGTGTTGTGGTTGTATTCATTGGCTAAATGATGTGCACTGCCGCGAAGGGGAGCGGAGCGGCCGTGTTCCTCTGGCTCCTCCCTTTCTGGGTATGTCGAGTCACCTCCTTTGAGGGCTCACGGGAAGGCAGGCCGTCCACTGATGAGCCACACCCAGGATGAAATCAGGCCGAAAATGCAGGACAGCACAGAATAGAGGCAGATAGGGGTACTGGCATCTGAGATCCAGTAGATTTCAGTGGCTCCTCCTTTTCTTGGCCCGTTGACTCACCTCCACAGAAGGCTCACGGGAAGGCAGGCTCCACGGAAGGCTCAGGGGAAGGCAGGCTGTCCACAGATGAGCCGCACCCAGGATAAAATCAGGCCGAAAATGCAGGACAGCACAGAAGAGAGCACACAAATATTTTTTATTATTTAAATTAAAAAATAATGTAAAACCTTTAATGTCTTTATTATGACTATCAGTATTAGTGTCTTATGTTCAATGATTATGTCATGATTAATAAAAATGTTTTGTTAACTTCATAAAATAAAGTTATACAAATCTAAATTTTGTAGCCTATCATACATCTACTTCTATGGTATATCCTTTGGGATCACCATCATATTTGCTTTCTGTCTCTTTAAATGTCATTGAATAACATATGACTGTATAACTTTATATTATAAAAAATGGTGCTTATGTCGAACAAAGATCAAAAATAGAAAGAACAGAGATAAGAACCAACAACCTGCATTTACTATCTGCAGTTTTGCAGATAGTGTATCAAGCTCTTTTGAATTTGCTTTCTTCATCTAAAAAGTGTGAATAATCAATTCATTTCTGCTCCTAAAAATAAAAATTTCTTCTCTCAATTTACAACACACTTAGCAAAACAAAATAATATACACGAAAGTTTAAAATACCATTTACTAGGTGATATTTTGTGTAGTAGTAGCATAAATTTATTGAACTTGTGATTTATAATGAAGAAAACAGGCACAGAGAGATTCAGAAACATTCCAAGCCCTTGCTGTTGACCAGAGAAGAAGTGTAGAATTAAACCCAGCCAGATTCAGAGCATGGATACATAATTGTCATTGGACATAATGTCAGATAATACTTAGCATTCATAAAATGCAATGCAAGGTATGACAGTTAATTAGGATAGTATACACCAAATATCTGGAAAAATACTAGTGACAATAGAAGATGTTGGTAAGCTAAATTTTAAAGTATGGGGTGTTTGGAAGACAGAAAATTGAATGATGGAGGTAGAGTTAGATATTCATCAGGAAGTTGGTAGTAGGTGTGTAGGAGGAGAAAGAACCCAGATGAACCACAATCTGAGTTAAGAATGGGCAATTTTGGACAGCTTTTATTGCCAAGTTAAATACCTTCCAAGCTTCCCTAAGGGAGCTCTGTTGATCTGAACCTCTACAGACTAGTTTACTACAGTAAACTTTGCTCCTTTCAAAAAGCATCATGGGAAGAGCAAGTAAAGACTGGTTATAACTACCTTGTTCTGAAGACCCCAACCAAGATTCTAACTAGTCTACAGAAATTTTTGATATTATTTGGACTAGAAAGTCTCACTAATGTGCATACAACTGAATGAGCAGAGCATTCTTTTGTTTTACTTGTATAAGAATTCTGTGAATATGCAGCCCCATGGGTAGACTATGGGGGGTGTGGGTAGTGGTCTCCATACAGACTGTACTCAGTTGGATACATTCATACAGTATAGTTTGCAAATGGCCAATTCTGTTATGCGACCATGTTTCCTGGAAATACCCTTCCAATTTTTAAGGTTAACTTAAATTTTTATATAAATACAAGATTTTTTTTCCTTAAAAGAGGCAATAATCATTTATATACTGTTCTAAAGTTGCTATAAAATTGTGAAAAACAATCACATTATATGCCAAAGTGCAGTGATTTTTACCATGATAATTAATGTTAAAGATTTTCTTTTCCTTTAGACAGCTGTATACAAATGTTATTCTATTATAAATTATACTAAAATAAAATTAGAATTAATAAGGTCATTTGAAATACACTATTAATTGATTATAAAGCAAAAATTCCAAATCATATATACTATGTTTTAATTCTATGGAAAAATACTTATATCAGAAAGTGGATTTATAATTATAATAGTACTTCAAACTTGATAATCAATTAAACACTTTAAGTGAATTTATTGCAATTTGTAATAAAGAAACACTAGTGTACAATTTGACATGATAGTTTGGTTTTAAGTGAGTAATAATGATCTCCAGAATTTCTAACAATTGAATTTGGTCCATTGGTATTTTGGAGGATCTCACCTGGTGGTACTGAGAGGGCTTATTCCTTTTGCTGGCACATGTGGTGCCAGAAATAGAACTTATCATTAGTAATTGATTCACCTATTGTATTGTATTCCCAGACCCAAATTTAAACTTTTTTGTTTGGTGTTAGAAAGGAAATTGCATGAATTAAATATAATTGAGCTCTGCAATAATTTTAAATAATATACAAGTTAACTCTTAATAAAAGTACTTTTAAGAAGTAAGATTTTTACAAAGAGATACCAAGAATCTATGCAAAACATTATTTTGATTTATTTAAAATCCTAAAAATGATTTTTTAAAATACCAGATACTTAATAATTTCTTTCTTAATGATCAAGTAATTAAGTAAGTAATTAAGTATTAATTAATATTTTAAGTATTTCCCAAAATTATTCTTGTCAGAATAATTTGTCAACAAGAAAGCTCATTATATATGAAGACATCCAAGCCCAGCTTTTATCTCATGTTGCCTCCTCCAAAGTTTGTGAGACACAGGTAAAGAAATATTCCCTTCTTACCTTGTCAATTAGAATTGTCAATTAGAATGTTAATTAGACATTCTTTTTAAAAAGACGGGAAGCTATAGTTAAAATCAATGAGCCCATTACTTTGGTAGTTGCCCAAATATCTCTTTGAAGATGTGTCAACAGAGTCTTCTCTTGTAAAAGTCAGTGATGAAATGATATTGTCTGGTTGCTTTGATCAATTGAGGTTCTATTCTTTACATGAGCCAGTTAAAGAAAACTTTTTTTCTTCCACTTAAGTGGTCTCTTATGCTCAAAGAAAATTAATATTTTTGTTGTTTTTGAGGGGGGCACACCCTATGACGCTCAGGGGTTATCCTGGCTATACGCTCAGAAATCACTCCTGGCTTGAGGGACCATTTGGGAACCTGGGGGATAGAACCGTGTTCTGTCCTAGGTTAGCGCATGCAAGGCAAATGTCCTACCACTTGTGCCACTGCTCTTGCCCCAAAGGAAATTAATTCGACCCAATTAAAGACCTTGGCATCGTTAACCAGTTCAGCTACCACATCTTACTTTATTAAAGTGGTGGTTTTGGAAATGGTGGTTTTAGAAGTACGCTTTCACTTTATCATTTATAATAAGCTCTTCTCTGAAGAAAGAATGATGGATTATCTATTAGCAAATCTCAGGAAGACTCATCAGGGACAGGCTTTCTGAGTGAATATGAACAAATTCATACAGTTTCTTTCTAATGAAATTAAAATTGCCTGGGTTCAGCTTGGCTTATTGAGGTGGAGGTGGCCCTGCAAAAATCTTGTTCAGACTTTGATGACTGTATTTGGTCCTAGCAATAACTAAATGAAAAATGATTATGAAGTGTTGCCTGAAAAATGTATGGTACCTGATCTAGAAAAGAGTTTTTAATAACAATTTTAGTTTTAAAATGTTACTAAATGAAGTCTGAAGCAATAGCACAGACGAATAGAATATTTGCCTTGCATGTGATTGACCTTAGTTCAATCCTCAGCACACTCGCCACATATTCCACTGAGCTCCACACCACAAGTAATCCTCAAGCAACCAAGTGTTACTGAAAAAAAGAAACCCTAAAATGTTACTAAAAAAAGGGACTGATGAAGTTATAATATTCACAGGTCCCAAGTATATAGTGAGTGCCAATCTTAGTTGTAAGTGCAATTTATTATTTAAGTTTTATAGAAGCTGCATAAACTGGCATTATTCTGCCATGTTCTTTTTATAGTTAAAGTGAAGTTTACAGTGGTAAAATTATTTGTTCAAGGTCATATGGCAATGCGCTAAGAGCATAATTCATAGACCTTGTTCTTATCTGCTAAGTTACTCTATCTTTACATCAGTCTACCAAGGCTGGTGTAATGCAGCATACAAGGAACTTGACTTGTTCTCTATTGAATGACCAGTCCATCACATCTTTTAGACTTCCAGATGATCATTGGTCAAACAGAAGTTTTAGATGTTTGATGGGTGAAGATAGACATATTTGAGTAATAATTGAAATGTTAGGCTGAATGTTTTGTATATTTGAAGGAGGATAAAATAATGCAATATTGAATTATAAGACTGGATGTCTTCAGGTAGAGGAGATTGTCATTTCAGTAATAGGCATAATATTGTAATTTTAGACCCCTTTTAACATATCAATATTTACACTCTTTTAAACCAAGGTAATCACAATAAAAGAGGAAAAAACTAAGTTTGGCATTGCTGCATCATTTTATAGATAAAGAAAGGAAGGGAGATAATTTACTTAGCATCTAAAGTCATAGTCTGCATAGTATATCATAGCATATACAGTTTCTTTTTTTGTTTTGTTTTGTTTCAAATCTTATGCATACTACACCTTAGAAAATTAGGCAGAAAGATAAGACATATTTTGAAAATATGTTGAAGGAAAATGAGAGCATTTCTTTCTCTCTAACCCATTTACCATTTTCCGTCATAAGACGACTGGGCATATAATGACTGGGTGTATAAGACAAACCCTTATTTTCATGTCAAAATATAGGGCTTGGGCTATATTCGCATATAAGACTACCTCTCTTCTAATACACACCAAATGGAAATTTAAAAAACGTAAGAGAAAAAGAATAGAACCCTCAAAGATTAACAGTATATGTTTAATAAAGCTAGACTTTGGAGTGCAACAATCATTTTACATTTGTCATTTGTAATGAGTGACTGTGATATTTTGATTGTGAACTACATTGAGAACAGGGAGAGGGGGCTCCTCCTAGAGCAGCTGGCTAGGGTGCAGTGGAAAGCTAGAGGGAGACAGTGAGCCTCCTCTGTCTCCCATAACAGCTGAACAGAGGACTCAGCACAGATGAAAACGCATATTTGGTGGCTGGATGAGATGCAGCAATTGGTAACTCAGCTCCTCTGTGTGCCCTGAAAGATGAATCAGGACAAGCAGATGACTGAGTGATGATGCTTGGCAGCTGATGGGATGCAGCGGTAAGAGGGGGGTGGATCACTCATCTCTGAATCTGGAGTAAGTTTCAGTATGCTGTATACTGGTGTATAAGATGACACCCGACATTTGTTTTTGTTTTTCGGCCACACCCAGAGATGCTCAGGGGTTACTCCTGGCTATGTGCTCAGAAATCACTCCTGGCTTGGGGGTCAATATGGGACACTGGGGGATCAAACTGCAGTTTGTCCTAGGTTAGCACACTCAAGGCAGACGCCTTACCTCTTGCACCACCACTCTGGCTCAGACCCCTGACTTTTAAGAAGTTTGTCATGGGTTAAAAAGTCATCTTATATGCAGGAAAATATAGTACTTCCTGTTGGCAGATAGTAAGAAGTTAAGTATTTTGTAATTTGAAAAAGTAAAATATTTGTGCATGCAGATGCACAGTACTTGGAAAGGGGAGAGAAAGGTACAGATGATTCTCATGCCCTTCTTCCCACCAAACCTCAGCAAATGCAATGGTCTAGATATGAAGGATAACTGGGAAGTTAGAAGAACAGTTAGGTCATCTTTATTTTCCCTGTCTTCTATTATCAGTCTTGAGACACAATGATCTAACTTGAGAGAGGTGGGGAAAGGTAAATAAGAAGAATAAAGATAGTTTTATTGGATTCTTCCAGCCAGAAAAAGAAATTAAGTTTTCAATTAAGAAGCTTTAGGTAGGCACATAAAATGGGAAATGCAAATTATTTTGTTTTATTTGATTTTATCTCAACATAAAATGCCACAACTACATTTTTCTTACTGTTTTGTTCTGTGTTCTGGTGGTTTTCAAAGTAGTTCAGGAGAGCTATCAAACAGGCTGATCATTCATTACTAACCTTAAAAAATTTCAAGTAAACTGATGGTCAGACATCACCAGAAGACAATTTCATTCTTCTATAGAGAAAATAAACAGTTGAACACATGGCTTCCTTTTCTATTTTTTTTTCTGCACTATTGTTTTGTTAATGAACCTTAAAATATGTATACAAAATGGCAACAGCTATAAAGAATTAAAAAGGAAGACTCAGGAGCCAAAGTGATAACACAGAGAGTAGGACATTTGCTTTGCATGCAGTGGTCCTGGGTTCAACACTCAGCATCCCAGATGGTCCCCCAAGCCTGTCAGGAGTAACTTCTGAGTGCAGAGCCAAGAGGAACCACTGAGCACTGCTGGGTATACCCCCAACAGCAGCAGCAGCAGCAGCAGCAACAACAACAAGAACAACAAAAAAGAAAGATGCCCACCTTGAATTGAGTCTCACCGAATAGCTCACGTTTTCCTGGTAAAAGATTCTTATATTGCAATATAAAGGTCCATAATCAGGCAAAAATATAGAATCTGCAGTTTGAAAGCCCACAGTTTAAAAGCCAACTATATGCACAACTATAATTTTATTCCAGTGTGAAGATCTTTTTTATTCTGCATCTGTTTGTTCATTCTTTTATTTTTATCATTATGAGCTTATGGAATAATATTTCATATAATGGGTAATTGCTCACACTTTCTTCCAAAAGCCTGTCAAGGTCTGTGTCTTAAAGCTTAAAGCAGATCCTCCTCATTCCCTAAGAATTTATTGACTTGGGTGGGGGGTGTTGTCAAGCTCATCTATCATCTCTTTCTATAAGAATAGCCATTTCTCTAAGCATATCTGATTCTATACGTTGAGAATAAAATTTATTAAAAAAAGATCTGGATGCCAAATATATTCACTGCCAGTGGCATATCATTGTTTTCAGCCAATATTTATTTCTTTATCTATCTTTTAAAAGTCATGAGTTTATACAAATATCCTCAATTCCAATTCAACATTATCTGGTACATTCTAATTTTTTTCCTGTTAGTCCCCAATCTCCTGTCTCCAATTCCATAAAAGCCAGTGATTTTTATGTCACTGAGCCAGTTTTCCCTCTGAAAAGTAAGGATAATAATAAATCCCTTGCTCAGCTTTTGTGGGGTTCAATGTGAAGCTTTGTATCAACTTTCATTCACAGGCCTACATCATCACAGGTGCCCACCAGCCAATCTGGCTCATGGAGAGAATAAGGCAGCTTCCTCCAGGTTGACAGCCTGGCAAATACAGTGTAGACTGGTGTGTTTATTCCAACTTTCTCCCTGAGCTGGGATCTTTGTGAAACTTGGAACCTGAGGACAAGCGAGCCCTTGAAATCTTTCAATATAGACATTAAACCTTGAAATATAGACATTGAATGGTTATCACTGTTAGAAACAATGTTTAATTTTCTTGCAAATGTTTCATAAATAGAAGATCAGATGTGGCAAAATAAAACTGTCATAATACACTTTCAGTCGAATAGGAAACTCAGCACAACCCAGAGTGCTGTCAGCATAATCAAGCAATGGTCATAATGGAGAACATTTTGCATTTACTTGAATCATTTTTCAACCTGATGCCTCATTCCATCGCACCTTAAACTCTGATTCAGAAACAGGTTGAAGTGAAGATAAAACTCAATTATATCATGCAGCTGCAAACTACCAACGGAGAGGTAGCTGATCCCATTAAACAAGGAAGAATCTACCATTCAAATTGGCAGTTAAGAAGGAAAGGTTCATCTACTGTCATATGAGTATAACATAAAGTTTGCCGGAAGAGGTGTGGATTAGAGTTCTTGCTGACAAATGTTTGATTTGTTTTCTTTGCATAAAGGAAATGCAATTTATACCCAGGCACCTTAGATGTTCTCTCTATAAGGTTTGCCAGGCTTCAGATCTACTGGAGAGAAACTTAATAAATCTAACTTAATACTACACATAGCAGCTCTGTGTCATATAGCATTATAAGAGACCGAGACCTCTGGGGTAAATTCTATCAGTGGTGTACAACAAAAATAATATTTTCACATCTGCATTTAGCAATGGGATGAGATGATGGGCCAGCCCTTTAAGGGGTCCAAATCACCCAAGGTCAAAGTGACTCAAAACTACAGGCATAGGATAGCTGCTCACTTACTCCTGGTTCCCTTTGAAGCACTTTGTAAAGGATAAAAAATAAAAGGTATCAGAACCACAGGATCCTCATCCTCAAAGCAGGGGAATCTGACACATCACAGAACGCCTGTTTGAGTTGGGGGTAGGTCGGGGATGTACTGTGTCACTGAGAAATAAAAACCAAAGGCTACATTGATTTTCTCTATGGTAGAGATGACCATCATATGTGTTTCAAAAGCCTATTGCTCTTTCAGCCTTCCCATGAATGTTCTATCTAGTGTCAGCCATGTAAAAGGCAGGCTAAGAAAATTATATAATATTTAATTTAAGGATATATGCTGTTTGTGTAAGTGAAAATGAGGCACCAACTCACAAACAAGTGAGAAAGTGTGCGTGTGTGTGTATGTGTGTGTGTGTTTGTGTATGTTCACCAAGTGTTCAATAAATAAATCCTCCTGCATGCCCTATAGAAGATCTTTTCTCACCTGAGGAAGCACACAAGGATTTTTGCATCCAAAGGAGACGCACTTGGGTCCTTGGGTCACTAAAACCCATTTTCTAGTGTCGTAAATCTCTCTTACCAGCTGCCAACCACAAGCATTTGGGAACATTGCCTCACATGGAAGAATGACAATATCATCACTCTGAGCCTGAATGAGCATCCACCTATTCTGGCAGAGCAGTTTTGCTGGAGCTAGATATGGAGCCCCTGGTTATGTCACTGAGAAGGTTCTGCTGTTATCTCTGTGCTCTTTATCCTGATTAAGCTGTAGTGTTTAAAAGTGCACAATAATTATTTCCACCAACTGCCTGATTGCCTGGCTGAGTCACCAGGGGAAAGTCACTTCCTATTTCTTGCTCTATCCAGTGAAACTTTCCTAAGGTGAAGGTGAGTGTAACTAAGTATAAGTGTAACTAAGGGCTAAATGTAACTACACAATAAATATACATAATAAACAGCCCTTACTACTTTCACTTGCATGATACATTACTATAAGATTAGTTTTCCATCCTTTAATTTTTTTTCTGCCAAATAGTCAATAACACAATATTTTTCAGCCAAATATTTCAGGGGTGATGCTATGGTGCCAACATACAAATGTTGCCTTTTCATATTAAAGTGAGGTCACACCTACACCTCAAAGAAGTGTTCTGGGACACTGAAGGGGAGGAGGAAGGGAAAAAGTGAGGGAGGTAGAAGGGAGAAGGGGGAGAGGGGAGAGCTGGAAGGTGTGAGGGGAGAAACGGGCGAGAGAGGTGAAAGCAGGCAAGAACAAAAAAACACCAGTTTGGATTGTTCAAAGATAGGCTTTGGTAATTTTCCCAACTTCATACCTGTTTCTACTCCATAAGAAAAGAAACTAAATGTCACCACTGAGAAGTGAAATTATTATTATAGATAAGAAAAACATAAGAAATAGGAAAAAACAGAAGCAAAGACTAAGAGAAAGGAACATCTTAACACTGAGAATATTCTTTGTATGTTATATCTGTACATCTGGGCACTTTAAGGATCCAAAGCTTCCTAAAGATTCCAAAAGTTTCTAATAATACAGAAATTTTTAAAATTCAGCACAGACTAGACACTCTAACTGTAAGATATGTGGCTAAATGCTAATGAGACAGTTGGCTTTGACTGTGGGTGAAATGGACCTGAATAAGCCATGCCATGCTAAGGCTCAGTTCCACATTCTGTAAGATGAAGTAAAAGGAGGAGGATCTATTTTGGGTGAGTGAGATGCTATAGAGAGTAAGGTACTTGCCTATCATGAATCTGATCTATATTATATTTATGGCACCAAATGTGAACCCCTGTGCATTAAACCAAGACTAAGCCTGGAGTACAGCCAGGTGTGACCCATACACCCTACAGTAACCAACCCCTATGTCACTCCCCAAAAAACTATTTCATAGAAATGTTGTGATGCATGGTTGTAATAATGTGTTTAAGAAATCTAGCTATTTATTGGAAATAAAAAGGCAAAAATAATAGTCTTTGAAATTCTTACAATGTGAAATAGAAAGTTATATCATTAACAAAAAACCATCTTACTCAACATCAACCTAGTTGAGTTTATCAGCTGAAGATGAATAAGGCTGTATAAATGTGTTAAGCATCTATATGTTAACAGAGTAAAAATAATCTAAGTTTCCCTTTCTCATAAAGAAGAAACATTTTTAATATGACTTTTTGAATCTGGGAAAATTATTTTTGGCATCCTGGAATACTATTACTATTAATTTATATGGTAAAAGTACTTTAACATTCCCAGATCTCCAAGAAATAAACCCTATAAAGTTAAACCAGATAGGAAATTCTACTTCTAAATAGCCATATGACAAGAAAAATTTATCCTTAAAATTTCTAACTAGAAGGGCCGGCGAGGTGGCGCTAGAGGTAAGGTGTCTGCCTTGCAAGCACTAGCTAAGGAAAGATAGTAACCACGGTTCTATCCCCCGGTGTCCCATATGGTCCCCCCAAGCCAGGGGCAATTTCTGAGCACTTAGCCAGGAGCATCAAACGGGTGTGGCCTGAAAAAACAAAACAAAACAAATTTCTAACTAGAAAGTCATTTAGGTCAAAAGGCTGAACAAATATATACCCATGCAGGAATTCCAGATTATCCCCCATACTCTATGGTCCCTAATATTGTATACACTTTCTCTAGAGAAAAAAAAATCTTATAACTATAAGCAAAAAACATTTCCACCAGTTTCTCAGTCCCTGTTACTCTAGAGGGAAAGCTATCCCAAGAAGAAGTTTCTTTCATAACCAGAAATTATGTCTTTAAACTCTCCCCAAAGAGATGGCAACAGATTTTAGATTTGTTGAATTCATAAATTACCTCAGAAGACTAGCAGTGTGTGTTTGGGGATGGGGTAGGGCGGTATTCAAGTGTTCTAGAAATCACACTGGGCAGGCAGTTGCAGGCTTCCAGGACATCCTTGTCCTGAGTACTCCAATTTTTTTAATACGGCAAATATATAAAGCATGACAAATGAGGGAGCACCAAGTGACCATTAAGATTATAATGCGGTGAATAAGCCATGGAAAGAGTTTTAGCAAATAAATGGCCATATAAATGCTAATATTTCCACATTTTACTAGTAATAATAATGTATCAAGTGGATGAAACTGTTCCTAAGTACCCTATGTTCTGTCTTAATCAAGTCACTAATCCCATTTATATCGCTACTGGGAAAGCCTTGAGTCCAATTTAAGGTCTTGAAGAAAAGTATGGAAATTGATGACAAAGTGGAGTCATTTTTCTTTTTTCTTTTTTTTTTTTAGTGGAGTCATTTTTCTCTGCAGCTATAAGGTTTTGTTCCTTTATAGCCCCTTAGCTTTACTTTGAATACTTGATAATCTACAAAGGAAGGACACAGTAAATATACATATTTTACTAGTTTTTTAGCTTATCAAACCATAGTTAGGACTAGCTCTGATTCTTTTATATATCTGCTTCATAAGAATATATTTGTACTTTTCAGCTCATGAAAACTGAGTAGCTTTTAAGTGGAATAAGTACCTAAGACCACTACTTCCATGCTCTATCATGTTTCCACAAATTCTGCAAATTAATGATACAGTTTTAATCTATAACACTATTACACATTTTGTAGTGATCTATGGGCCAGACAGTCATAGGTTACATTCCAGCTTTACCAGCACTTGAATTTTATGAGTTGATTAACTTACTCTATTATTTATTTTATAGAAACCATATAATGAAGTGCTCAGGGACTATCAAAGATATAACTTAGTGATCCTGGTATTAAGGTAAAAAAAATAGGGTGCCAGGTTTCAAACATTGTATCTTGTACATGCTCAGCATTTGCTCTACCACTTGAGTTACCTCCCTGGTATTAACGTATTTAAGGCTAGCTCTCCTTGTCTTTTAAATGAAATAGGGGGGAAAAATAGGATTATTTGCACTATTATTTGAAAGAAAGAAAGGGAGGGAGGGAAGGAAAGAAGGAAGGAGAAGGGCGAATGAGGGAGGGAAGAAAGGGAATGAGGGAGGGATAGAGGGAAGAAGGAAGACAATGAGGGAGGAAGGAATGAAGGGAATGAAGTTGGGAGAGATTGAGGGTTGGAGAGAATGAGGGTACTATAGGTAATCAAATTGGAGATGGGGATAAAGGCAACTTTCCCCATATAAGCTCTTTTCAGAAATCAGCCTTAACCATACATCGTTATGTCTAATATTGTCAATGTGCTTAACTCTTTAAATACTACTATATGTGACATAGAAGATACTCATTTGACTTGGTAATTATGAATCTGCATATTGAACGCAAACACTCAGAGCTATGAATCCAAGCTGTGCTAATGGGCAAGCTACTTAACTTTTCTGAATTTCATTCTGCCCTTGTGAAATGATAGTAAACCTTAACTTGACAGACGATTTTGAATGAGTGCTTGTTTGTTTTGGGGTCGGCAACCTTTTTTTACAACTGAGCCAAATCTCGCCAAAACCACAATTGAAATTTATTTTGAGAGCCACATTTTTGTTTTGTTTGTTTTTGGCAGCGCTCAGGGGTTTCTTTCTTTGTCTTTCTTTCTTTCTTTCTTTCTTTCTTTCTTTCTTTCTTTCTTTCTTTCTTTCTTTCTTTCTTTCTTTCTTTCTTTCTTTCTTTCTTTCTTTCTTTCTTTCTTTCTTCTTTCTTTCTTTCTTTCTTTCTTTCTTTCTTTCTTTCTTTCTTTCTTTCTTTCTTTCTTTCTTTCTTTCTTTCTTTCTTTCTTTCTTTCTTTCTTCCTTCCTTCTTTCCTTCCTTCCTTCCTTCCTTCCTTCCTTCCTTC
>NC_064864.1:54513036-54718036 GCF_024139225.1 Suncus etruscus | reverse complement strand
TTTCTTTCTTTCTTTCTTTCTTTCTTTCTTTCTTTCTTTCTTTCTTTCTTTCTTTCTTTCTTTCTTTCTTTCTTTCTTTCTTTCTTCCTTCCTTCTTTCTTTCTTTCTTTCTTATTTTAAAGAAAGCAGTGGCTCAGATCAGGTGCCTACAGTACCTCTTATATGGTAATTGAATCAATATTTATGATCATAAGCCACTTAGATAAGTCATCTACTAATGCTTCAGTGTCCTTAACTGCAAATGAACATGAATAATTTTTCCTCGTGAGGAAGAAAAAATTAAAATAGAATATGACTATGCTTTGAAAATATAGTCTCAATACAATGCATGAATAAAGATAAAGAAAGATATAGGAGGCAAGTTATTATTATTCAAGTACCAGAGAGATAGCATGGAGGTAAGGCATTTGTCTTACATGCAGAAGAACTGTGGTTTAAATCCCAGCATCCCATACTGTCCCCCGAGCCTGCCAGGATTGATTTCTGAGCATGGAGCCAGGAGTAACCGCTGAGCGCTGCCGGGTGTGACCCAAACATCAAAAAAAAAATGATATTATTATTTAACAATACTATAAAATATGGTGCCTCACTGAAAACATGTAAAGGGGAAATATATTCACTCACATTTATGCTGGTTACTTATGTATCATAATAGCAGTCTCTGGGTAATTTTAGTGCACTATTTATGAAAAAGTCAGAGGCTAGCTATATTAAGGTCAGTATGATTAGTTAATCTTCAAATACCAGTGGTTCTTAAGATGTGAGGGCAAAAATACCCCACCTTGATGAATAAAACTCTTTGCGGAAAATCCCATAAATCTTCTCCTTTATAAATTATATTTTCTACAGCACTGTTGCAGGTGGTTGGCCCACTTCACTCTAAAAGAAGCCATGCAATTTTTTGTGTAAAGAGTGAAATGACCCAGTCAATTTTCTTGATACAGCATCAGACAGAGAGGAAGGGGTCAATTTATGTATATTTATTGAAAGAAAATGCAACTTCTCCATGCATTTGGCCAGGTTCTCATGTATGTTTCTATAATTTATCATTTATATAAAAGACAGTCACTCAAACTTGAAACTTAACTGGAGACATTCAATATAACTTCTCGTTTCAAATAACTTTTGAATCAACCAACACAGTCTGCATCTCTGGTTCGAGAAACATGATTGTGGTTTTATTCTCCCAATTCCTTTCTCCTGTACTCAAATAGAAATAACACAACTTTTCTTTACTTTGGTGGTGTTGCTTCCTCAAGCCAAAAAAGAGTCAAATTCCCATATTTTTGAGATTATAAAAAATTCCACAAATACTCTAGTTTCCAGAATCTATTCTCAGCAACAATACCATTTCTACTTTCTGAGTCACTCTGAAAGTGATACCCTTGCAAGTCACCTCTCACAGTTCTTCTTTTGATTCCAGAGTTGTCTTAAATAGACAAATTAAATTCTAGCTGCAACTCTGAGATTACTGAAAAAAGCACACGGGCCTTAAATTCAAGTGACTTGACATCAGTGGCCATGGTTGTAGTTCAGACTCTCACATCAAAATAATATAGAGTATATTTTAATTCACTTATCTAATTTTTGAAGTGATTAATGATGCATATTTCAAAACAGGAGAATAAAAGCTAGGATTCACAAATTCTTTCCTACTCAAAAGATTTTCAGAGGACACATAATATTCAAAGAAACAATCTCCTTCAGCTCATTTAAGTGTGTGCTCAAAAAAGCTGGCTCTGTATTTTATATTTACACATGTATACTGTCTAGGTCCCTCTCCACTTAGCTATTGTATTTTTCTTCTAAGATGGATGCATGGGATTGTGCTCACTTTCTGGAAGAAGTCCTTAACCAGAAATCAACATCTCTCTGCCAAATGGACAGAGATAGGGTGCACAGAAAATAAATAAATGCAATTTCTGAACCCTACATTTGATTCTCTCCTTTTAAAATTTTACATCTTCAGATGTTGTGCTTCTCAAGAGCTTGTCGATTTATTTAGTACCATTAAAAGAAAAAAATATTATTAAATCCTTGGGCATAAATGTGATGAAGAAAAAGAAAATGGATAGCTTCTGGCTCTCATTTTTAATACTGTAGTACTTTGGTATACTCTTGTTTTTTTTTTTGACCTTAAGCAAGAGAAACATATGATTTTAATAGAGTTCTTCATATGAACCATTTTCTTCTTTTCCACTTCCAAATTTGTTGTGTGTGTGTGTGTGTGTGTGTGTGTGTGTGTTTTAATTCTTGACTGTCTTGCTTTTTCTTGCCAATATACAGTTCTAGGTTTCAAGGCTATGGTCTGGTTGTAGAATGCTGAGATCTCTTTAGGAATTCTTATAGCTGAAAAAAAGCAGCCCCTAAGGAACAAAAGAGTTTCTCTGAAGAAACTCTTCATACTAACTGCACAGAACTGTTATTGTTCTGCTCCTCCTCTCAAAGACTTTGATTCAATAGTCATAATATCTCTTAGAAAACAAAATATTAAAACATTTTAGTTACATAAAATTAAATCAAACTCTGGAATAGAAGAATAGTAGTGTAAATATAGACTTCATGCTCTAACCCACGTTCAATTTCCATCACCACATATGATCTCCTGAACATTGTCAGGAGGAATCACTGAATGAAGAGCTAGGGCCAAACCCAGAGAACCACATGGCATTACTTAAAAGAAAAATATAATAATAACTTTACCCTTATCTTTCTGTAGATACAAAATTTGGGAGCAAAGACAAACTTCAATAAGTGTTACCTTATTCTTCAGCACAATGTCAGTTATGCTAACTATTTAAGAGTATTGTAATAAATAATATTGAGCTTAGGCAAGGCTCAAAATGAGCCAAATCTATTCAGTTCATGTGCCTTGTGAATAGTGACTATGAATAGGCATGCAGTGATCTATGTTTTTACATTCCTCTCCTCCTTACATCTGACTCTTGTCACTTTTCAATATGATGCTTAGGATGCCAGTATTATTATTTCTTACTTGCAGTAAAACTTCACCATCATGATCACCCCACATTTCCCAGATTCTTCCACCAAATAGTACACCATTGTGCACTATACTAGAAACTTTAAAATCACCAGCGTAGAAATAATGATCTGTCTGATAACAGTGGAGAAAATTCAATGCAGGCATAGGAACAAAATTATCCTATTACTAAGGGAGACTTAAAAGGTATCTGGGGATGAAAAAGTGAGAAATTTAAATATAAAAATATAGTTGCAGGTTATCTGTCAACAGACCTATAGAAATCTAAATTTTTACCACATATCTAATGGGGTGACCTACAGGATCTAAGAAACAATTGTCTTTATACAAAATCTCCTCTAATTTTATTTAGAAAGAGCTGTATTTATTAATTATGATAGTTATTAGATAGTTTATTTTAAATATGTAATACCATAACAATAGCAAATTGAAAGGACATTTTACCTCTCTTCAGTTATAACCTTTTAAGAACTATTTCAATAATAATGTCTTATGAATTTGTAAACATAGGATGCTATGTCTTGAAAGTCAGTATAAAACTTATCAGACCTCAACCAACAGCACCAAAACATTCCATGCTTATTAGTTTTTGTGTATTTTTTACTCTGGCAGCAGTTTTCTCTATTTATGAATCAACATTCTATTCATAAGCCCCTCTTTTTTGTATAAAATAGTTCCCACTGAGAAGTGCGCAGAAGCCATCTTGGGCCATGCTGCTCCCAGACGCCTTAGATCAGATTTCATCAGTGTTCCTACTGGCAGTCTTGCCTGCTTCAGAGGTGGGTCAGGCCATACACAGACTGATTCCTGTTGGTTTCCGCTGGGTGTCAGAGGCGCTCAGCGGTCATCTTGGGCCTTGCTGTTACCAGCAGCCTGAGATTGGATTTTCTCAGCATCCTTACTAGCGGACTTGCCAATGAATATCAACGCATAGACAAACCCACAATACAAGTGTAACAATGGGGAAACAACGCAGGCCAACACCAGGCAATGAAAACGAAGATGGCAATTATGAAGACCCAAAAACGGCCAACCAACTAGTTAGTCTCTCAGATATTGAGTTTAGAGAAGAAATATGGAGGATGTTCACAGAACTCAAAGAAAGTATAGAAGAGAACACTAATAAGAATCAAGAGAATATAAAGATAGAAATCAGAAAACTCCAAACTGAAATATCAGGTCAAATAACAAGTCTGAAAAACTCAGTAGACAAATTGAATGACAAAATGGATAAGCTCTCCAGCAGGGTAATAGTAGCTGAGGATAGAATTACTGTGCTGGAAGATGAGATGCATAACAACTCCATACAGTAGAATAGACTGGAAAAAAGCCTTAAAGCAAATGATCAGACAATGAAAAATTACTCAAAGAATATGAACAGATGAAAATAGAAGTCCTTGATAAGCTCAGCAGAAACAACTTAAGAATCATTGAAGTCTCAGAGACCCAGAAAAAAAATCTCCAGGAAGAATCAACAATCAAGAACATCATTAAAGAGAAACTACCAGAGCTAAAGAATACATGTGACCAAATTCTTCATGCCCAAAGAGTACCAACTAAAAGAGACCCCAGGAAAAACACCTCGAGACACATCCTAGTCACAATGACAAATCCTGCAGACAGAGACAGAATACTGAAAGCAGCAAGATCTAAAAGGGAAATTACATTCAAGGGAGCATCCTTGAGATTTACAGCAGACCTGTCACCAGAAACAATCAAGGCCAGAAGGCAGTGGTGGAACATAGTGACAAAAAAGTTCCCACCATCACTAATGCTTTCTTTTTTCTCTTTTTTTTTCTTTTGGTTTTTGGGTCACACCTGGCAGTGCTCAGGGGGTTACTCCTGGCTCCATACTCAGAAATCGCTCCTGCCAGGCTCGGGGGAGCATATGGGATGCCGGGATTCGAACCAATGACCTTCTGCATGAAAGGCAAACGCCTTACCTCCATGCTATCTCTCCGGCCCCTGTTTTTGTTTTTTATCCAGAGATTTTCTTTATCATATTTTTGTATACTCTAACAAAAAAATCCCCAGGTTTTGCATAGCATCAAAAGAGGTTAGATGTTCAGCAGATGTGCATCTTGAAGAGTTCGAAATATAAGATCACACTCATGTTCATTTCTCTTCAAGTAAATCCATAAATTTCTGCATCCAGTTATTTTTCATCTTAGGTTCTCTTTTAAATAATTTTATTTCACTGATGGTTAGTTAGCCTTAGTCTAAAGATGAGGCTCTCCATTCCTATTTAACAACTTACTCACTCAGATGAAGACCTAGTAGTTACATGGTTAAAATTAAATGTGGATCCTATTGTACAAAATAGAAAAGAAACTGAAACTCTGGTGGCATATTCCATATTCTGTTATTCAAGTAGCTCTGTTTTGCAGGTCCAATTTCTCCTAGGAATTTTCTTTGAATGATAGGAAATAAAATAAAATAAATATGTGAGCATCTAAAGACAGTGTGATCAGGAATTCCCTTAGTTATCATGGGTAAAAGAGGATTATTTATAAATCAGAGCCTGTTGAAAGGGAGGAAGACAGGTGAGTGCCACACCCCACTCAGGAGAGGCACACACCAAAGTGTAGTGCTCTCCTGAAAAGGAATTATTTGCCAAAAAGGCCCGCTTAGAGCAGTCAAAATCACTTGACCCTTTGCATGGATGGTTTGTCCATAATTCCAAAAGTGGCTGTAACTATCTCTCTCTTTATTTTAAACCAATATTAGAAATCAGGCCTTAGTAAATTTCTTTCTACAACAAAGGACAGCACAATCCAGCCAAAAGTCTCCCACTTAACAGCTCCCTGTAATTTTTCCTACTTTGGCGCCAAGATCAGGTTTTTCCATAAACTTAGCTCAAAACAAAGTAATTTTCAGTTTTCCTCCTGAAACTCTGAAACATTCCTCACTCTTCCTACTTCCCTAATAATTACCTGTTTTTCTTCTGTTTTACCCAATACAAAGCGAACCCAAAACAAACTGCCTTTTCACCTTCAGTATCAGCTCTTTAATATGCTAATTTAAGCCAGAGTCCTTCTTTCTTTCCCAGTTTCTTTGATGTCTAGAATTTGCACGCTGCTTTTCCCTGCCTCAGCCTTTTAAAAGCAGCCAGCTCAAAAAATAAAATTGTCTCGTTCCTTGTAGACGCAAGTCCCCATTCAATCTGTGTGGTTTCATTCATTTCTACAATATATTTCCGTCATTCGCCATTCCGTGTGCCCACTCTCTCCCGTGGAATTTTTTCCCGAACTCCACAAAGGATCTGTTTGCAGGCGCTGGCGTCTAGCAAACAAAATTTGGCTCACAGCAGGTGAGTATTGAGTAAAGAGATCATGTCATAGTCCTTTTTCCTTTCTTCCAGTTCACAAACATTTAAGTAAATCACTTAGGGAGACTCCAATGATAATGATCACATGAAACAACAAGAAATAAAAGTTTGGAGTTGGAGAGATAGCATGGAGTAAGGCATTTGCCTTGCAGGACCGTGGTTCGAATCCTGGCATTCCATATGGACCCCTGAGCCTGCCAGGAGTGATTTCTGAGCAACGTAGAGCTAGAAGTAACCCCTGAGTGCTGCCGGGTGTGACCTCCCACCTAAAAAAAAAAAAAAAAAAAAACAAGAAAAAAATTAAGAAAAGAAAAAAAATAAAAGCTCTCCTTATCCTGCCTGATGGAACAGTAAAAAATCATTGACTTTGGTATTGTGTTCCCTTATTACATGAGGCATTAAATCAAGTTGAAAAAGAGAAAGCTATCAATTTCTGGCTCTTTTTTATTCACAAACTGATTTCTTCCTTCTTTCTAAGTATCCAATGCTATGACCTAGTCAGTCTCATCACTTGCTTTCATTAAGAGAATTCACCCTAGGAGCCAGAGTGGTGGGCAATCTGTGTCTGCCTTGCTCACAAAAGCCATAAGGCCCTAGGACAGACTGAGGTTTGAGCTTCCAATCTCCCATATGTTCCACCCAAGCCAGGAGCAATTTCTGAGGGCATAGCCAGGAGTAACCCTTTAGCATCACCAGGTGTGGCCCAAAAACCAAAAAAAAAAAAAAAAAAAAGAGTATTCACCCTTAACACTTAAAAAGACTCATTCTCACCTCTGGTTCCAAAGTTTCATGTTGACAGAAAGGGGTACTGTGGCCTCCCTACCCTCCAAACTTTCGGAGTGAACTTTAATACAGAGATCAGGCCACTTTGACTTCTCTGACTTGTCATATTTGTATTTTGTTCTTTCTTCATGATTTGTTTGCCTGCTTCTGAAAAACAACATTAGTGAATTTGTTGACTGCCTACAGGCATAAGGTCTGATAGCTTTATCTAGAAATTAACCATCAGTTCTTCAAGCATTTAGCTCCTGTTAAACTCCTCTTTCCTGATGCCCATATGTGTGCCATGTCCTAACTCTTTTTTCCTAACTTGAATTGACCATAACAACTGCAAAATGAGCAATAGCTCCAAAACAGAAATGAAACTTACATCACCTTGAAAAGGATAATTACTGAATTCATCCCAGCTGTATCATTTTCAATCTGATAATCCTGGATTTAGATTTGTTTGCA
This sequence comes from Suncus etruscus, assembly GCF_024139225.1. Lineage (NCBI taxonomy): Eukaryota > Metazoa > Chordata > Mammalia > Eulipotyphla > Soricidae > Suncus > Suncus etruscus. The sequence continues at coordinate 54,710,474 of NC_064864.1, read as the reverse complement.
TCTTCTTTCCCAGGATGCACATTGTTTAAACCAGGCTGATCCAGAAATATCAATGACAAAAAATATAAGAAGTCAATAACTCTTTATTATTCTTTATTATTTATTCTTTACATGACTGAAACCCAAACACAATCATGTATGTAATCAAGGTGTTTAAATAAAAAAAATACTAAAAAAAAAAAAAGAAAGAAAATAGCATTGTGAGTGCAGGTTTCAAAAAAATGAATCTTCAATCTGCCGATTTTCTCCTTATAAGTTTTAACCAATTATTGAGCAAGTCTTACATATTTTTTTTGGAAAAAAAAAAGAAGTCAATAACTCTAAATGGGACAGCTTTATATTGGAGCCTCATTGCTGATTCAGCTCTGACTCATTCTTTTCCAGTCCCAAAACTCATTGGTAAGAGTTTCTTCTTACTTAACAACCTCAGTCTGCTAATGATGTCAATAGGTAGTTTGTATGTCTAGTAAACAGATGGTCCCTAATTAACATTCCTGGAGGAGAATTTGCAGATAGCACAACTTATCCCATTAAATTTCCAAGGATTCTGGGTATCAGGAGTGGTACCCAATGGGAGACTTTGAACACTGGTTTGAGATTGATTCTCTCAATGAAGTCACAGTAGTGACTGCTGGGGCATAAGATTATTCTTATGTTCATAAGAATTTGGTATGTGTCCATACTTATGAGTACAATATGAAACTCCTTTTGGGAACTTCTAATTATATTTTAAGGTACTTTCTACACAATTATTTCTTAGGGATAAGAATAGATGAAAGGTAATACTGCATTCTTGTAGATCAGCAAGTAAATTGTTCTAGTTTTCAGAGAAGCTAGACTGCACATAGCAAAAAGCTATAGGAACAGCATCATGATTCTAATTCAAATTGAGCCACATATTCTTTTTAACAAGGTTCATAAAACTATAAATATCCACTCCCAAACTGCAAAGATTCTGATTCAGTAAGTCCAAAATCTGTTTGGTTATTTAAATTTTTTTTCATGTTCTCTAGGTAATTCAACCAGGTTTTGAATTTGTTGGCATAGATTATCTCAAAAATATCAACCTTGGCTTTAAATAAAGAAATATTTAATGTTCTATAAATGCACTTCACTATTTTTATAAAAATTGTTAATTTTATCCTTACATTTTTATTTAAATCATTTCTGAAATTATCTATATTTAAGTTCCACCATTTCTCACCTCCACCCTTTGATTTGATATCCAGTTTCAGAAAGTACCTGGGAAAGAATGAATATCTACTATAAAAATAACTACTACATTTAGAACACCCCTTAAATATACTTCTTTTGTTGTCTCTTGCCTCTTATATTATTTCATCAGTTTGTGACTATTTAAGCTTTAATCATTAGTGGAACATTTCTCATCTCTCTACAGAAAGGAACCTATTTTAGTCAGAATGATGCCAATAAGAAGGAAGAAAGAACCTTGAGGTACAACTTTTTTATGCCTTTCCACCCTAACTTACCTCTAGACCTATACAAGTTATACAAATTTATTACTTCAGTCTCAGATCTGATGTAGCAATGTTCAAAAGAACCTAGGTTTGATTTTCCTCTGAAACTTAAAAATATTTACTCCCAATTTTAGGGGCTCTTCATTGGCACTTAATTTGCCTATATTTGGATGCTAGAGAGTATGTAAAAGTGACAATAGAGAATATAAAGCAAAACCATTTTTCAACACCAATCCACTAATGAAACTAACAGAATAAATGAATAAATATCTTTTGACAAGATCCAGTGTTAACTTAAAATAATAATCCTTCTTGTCACCATAACCAAATAGGGTCATGAAAAACTATTCATTGAATTGACTGATATAGAGACTGAAGCCAGTTCCATACATTTCCACGGAAAAAAATAAATTTGTAAGTCTGCATATTATGAGGAATTATCTTACTTTCTAATAGGTAGACTTCTCAGAAAAAAAATCCACTTAAAAAAAACTTAAAGATGAAACAATAAATGACACAAATTTATGATAGAAACTTGCTATACCTAAAAACATATCCTCTTAGATGTTTTTAGTTTTAAGAGCCAAAGCTGAAAGTGGTAGCCTTCAGTAGCTTGCCCTAAATCTACACAATCAGTGCTACTTGTGAAATATCTCTTAAAACTGTCACATTTCTCATTCCAACTTCCACAACCTTATTTAGGTTTGTTTTACTCTTTGCCTCGATTATTTTATCTGCCTTCTATGGCCAATTTTCACCTGTCATCACTGTCATCTTCTAAAACCCAAACAAAATTATTATTTCTCTCAAAATTGCCTAGAGTTCTTCATTGAGCGAAGTTATAATTTGGGGCCAGAATAATATTACAGCAGGAATGGCACTAGCATTGCATGTAGTCAACCTGGGTTCTATCCCTGGCATCCCATAATAACTAAGATTCACTAGTAACCCCTAAGCATCACTGGATAGGCCAGAAGCCAAAAATAAAATTATAAATTATCTTTTTCTTCCTCCATGGGATTTTATTATTTTTTCAAATCTAATGTATAGAAAAACTGTAAAGTTGAAATATCCAAGTCTTAAGGCATAAGAAAGTGGTCACTCTGGATCAGGACTAATGCTGATAAGAGATAAACTGATATGCATAATAATCTATCAGTAACATTATTATACACTATTGTGCCTAAAATGTGAGGGGAGTTGAAAAAAAAAAGAAAAAGAAAGTGCCTGTTATACTGGCAGGCTACAGGGTCGAGTGAAACTGGGGGCATTGGTGAAGGGAAATGGACAATGGTGATGGGATTAATGTAGGAACATCATATGCCTGAAAGCATGGATAACTTTGTAACTTTCAAATTTAAAATTCCTGGTAAATCAATTAAAAAAAACTGAAAGTAGAAGGGAACGGGAAAAAAGATGATAAAAATGAAGCTAGTGAAACTAAAGTCATTCAAATTACCCATTTCTCATGGAGTGAAACCTGATATATTGCTAAATACCCTGAACTGTTTACAGAATACAACTTGAAAAAAAAAGAAACAAACAAGAATATTTCTTGCTCCAAATCCTTCCAAAACTCACATGTATGGATCTTCTCCAATGCTCTTTAAATTGATTCTTGTAGATATTTCTTGAGGGAATAGAATATCATTTTAGGGACTAGCTTCAAGTTCTTTTTTTCATGGTCCAAGAATTGCTTATATTAAATATGTTCTGTGCCTTGGATATATCTTGAAATGGTTTTCATGAGTGAGTTTTGATAGGCTTTAGACTTTAGTCATTAATGGTATGATACTAGTGATATTATGATTTTCAATATAATCACAGAATAGAGCCATGAACATTTCTGTTTCATATTATATATGCACTTTGAATTAATGTACTTTCAAAGTTGCAATCAATTTACAAAGTGTATTGCTTTTTCTTTGGTCACTGAAATAAAAGTAGAGAAAAATAAAAATTCAGACTAATCCAGCTTTTCTAACAGAAAAAAAAAGCAAGTCCCTTTTGATGTCTTTAGTGCAGAGGATATGAATATTTTAGTCTTCATAGCTGGATGTTTTCTACATTAAGTTTTATTCTTTAACCATGTACCTGGATTTATGCTAGACATTTCATGTAGTATTTATAAATGGTATTCATTTACATTTGTTTCTACAAGGATTAATATACTATTGTGCACAGGTAAAAATTTTAGTTTCTTTTTTCCATAGAGTTCTTTAAAAAAAAAGCTGTGTATAAACTAAAGCTTAAACATATTATTTGGAATTTTGTTTTCATACTCCTGATGAAATTTACATTTGTTTATGTCCTGAATATGAATGTGAATATGAATATGAATGTGAATGACTTTATGGGGGAGCAACATACAAGTAAAATGGGCAGTATATTCATAATTACAGAAAAAGATCAAGGTAGTAGAATGATAAATTTTATTGTATATTATAAGAATAAGCAAATAATGCAAATTCTAATATATAAAGGAACTGGGAGGTGTGAGGAGGCAGAGTTGATGTGGAAAAAATTAACAAATATATAGGAACTATGTGCATGAGTGACCAAATCAAGAAGCTACAATTTAGAAAAGATCTAAGTTCAATTCCTGTATTTATTACTCCTCATAAAAAGTAGATAAAGTTTTCTATTTCATGTACAGATACATTCTAGACTAGTTAAAATCTCTTTCCTAATTTTAATCTTCTTAATTTTATATTCACTTAAGAATTGTATTAAGTCACTGTGAAATTACTAAGTTACCTATGATTAGATTTCAGTAATAGAATATTTCAACACCAGTCCCTTCCCTGGTGTCCTCTTGACTCTATTACTTCACCCCAACATCAATTTGCCTCCCATTTACCAGTCTACTTCTACACTGACTACTTTTATAGATAGATGATAGATAGTAGATAGAGGCAGAGAGAATTTTGCATTGTTGCTAATAGTACTGTGATTGTGAGAGTTTCATACATACCACTTTACTACCATTCAGTACCACCCACTCCTGATTACATACCCCCACCATTGTAAAAGTTGCCACATGTTTCCTACTGAATACCAATTTTCCTGTGCTTTGTTTCCTTTGTCTTTGAGTATTTGTTTTCCACCAATGTTTCCTTATATTTTGCATACAAGAGAGATCCTTCTTTTCTGGTACCTTGTCTCTCTCCCTCTGACTAATCTCATTAAGCGTGATTCTTTTCAATTTCCTACATAGTAGAAGATTCCATGACTTTATTTTTGGGGGGAGGAGAGGACACACCTGACAACACTCATAAGTGACACTCTTGTTTCTGCACTCAGAAATCACTACTGGCCAGCTATGGCAGGGGAAACATATGGGAAGCCAGAGATTGAATCCTCATCAGCTGCATGCTAGGAAAATGCCCTACAGCTGTGCTATTGTTCTAGCCTCCAGTTTTATCTTTTCTTATGACTGAATATTATTTCATTGGGTATATATTTATATATCATATTACATTATTCAGTCAACTATTCTTGAATACTTGACTTGTTTCCAGATTTTGGTTATTGTGGATAGAACTGCAAGGAATGCAGGGTGCAAATATCATTTCTCCATTTTGTTGTTGGGTCTTTAGGTTATACTCTGACAAGGAGAGTTATTGAATCAAATGAAAGTGCAATAGCAAGAGTTTTTAGGAATGTCCAGAAAGGTTAGACAGTGGACATTCCCACCAGCAGTGAATGAGAATCTCTTTCTTCCTGCATTCAAGCCAGCATTGGTTGTTCTTGTTCTTTGTGATGTGTACTAGTCTCCGTGGTGTGAGATGTAATCTCAATTGTTGGTTTGATTTGTAACTCTAATAACTAGTGAAGCAAACCATTTTTATGTATCTTTTTCGGCCAGTTGTCTTCTTTGAGAAAGATTCTTTTTATCTAATATCCACATTTTTGATGGGATTGGATGAAATTTATAATTTTGTTGATGACGTCACACAGATCAGAGGCAGTCAAATATTGCACATTTAGTGAATGTGCAGATTTAGTTTACATAGTACCAGATTTATACATGAGTATTATGTCATGTCATGTTAAAAGAGTTCTAAGAGATAGCATAGAGGCAGAGCATTTGTCTCGCATACAGGAGGATGGTGGTTTGAATCCCGACATCCCATATGGTCCTCCGAGTTTGCCAGGAGCAATTGCTGAGTGTAGAGCCAGGAGTAACCCCTGAGCTGAGCACTGCCACGTGTGACCCCCCCCCAAAAAAAAGAGCTCTAACCCTTAAATCCACTGCCAGAGAAAAAATAGACTAGATATAAGAAAATGACTGTATAGAGGCTTAATGAGTACAATATAATTCACCATATTTTCTTTATCATACCATGTTTCCTTTCTCTTATTAAGTATATTTTGATAGTACTGCTTCTCTTCTATAGAAAGGAAATTTTTAAGCAATTGGAATAATTGCCAGGTCTTTAAAAATAAATATATATCTAATGAGTTAGTAATATGTAATTAATCAGGGAATGTTGAGTGCCAATCAAAAGTAATGAGATTATTTATAGACATTTTCTAGTAAAAATTTTTTATTCAGACCTATTAAAGAAGGGGAGTGGAGAGGATAAAATAACAAGCTACATGCTCAAGAGAGCATGGGCTTCTCCAAAGGCTGCCAGAACCCTGTTACACATCCCAGCATGAATGTAAGGAAAATCCACATCTCAAGAAGGGAACTGCAGGACACATAATACGCTTGAGCATAATGTACCCAAGCAACATATGAGCATATAAGACTTTTTATTACATTAAATGTTGGTATTCATATTATTATATAACCTTCAGAAGTAAAATTGCTTCTTTTATAATGTCAAATTTAGAAAAAGACTAAACTAAATTTGTCTTCCTTTAGATTGTCTTCATTTAGATTACCCCAGAAGCAGACTCTGAGACAGAATTGGTGTTCAAATGAATAATAAGTAATGCTGCCAAGAAAAAATGTTAAAAGATTGAAAGTTGTAGGATAAAAAGTGGAGAAAGTCCCTGTCTTTAAGTCAAGTCCCAACTTTGCTAGATTACATATAGGAGTCTAGACAGCTGTACTATATAGTTGATCATAGTTTAGGAGTTGTACTAACTTGATATGAAGATTCAGGGCTTTCATAATGCTATACCTGCCAATCATTGATTTGATTATATATGATTGGCTCTGCATTTCTAAGCATTTTCTGATTTGAGACTTAAATAGCCTTACAGGAGTCCTCCAACAAAAGTTGCAAAAGCAGGTTCTTAAGAGAATCACACAAGCTGGTATCTAGGTACTCAGAATTGATAAAGGTGATTAGAGGAGATGTGGGCAGAGTTGATTACCACATTTAAAACAATTAAGGAAAAAAAATCAATGCAAGTTTAGATTGAATCTCAGTTCTGAGTTCAATAGTTTAACGTCCTAGGCTAACTATAATTCATTTCCCTTATATGTGAGAGACTAATAGCATATATTTAGTAGATCTCTTGTAAGGAACAAGTTAGATAATATATCTAAAATAGTATAAATTGTGACTTAGCTATTATACGCACTAGATTAAAGTCAAATATTATCATCTGCAATGTCATCATCATCTTTTTCTGACTTTTGTATTAAACATTATGGTAAGTCTGAAGTTCTTGCCAATTCTTTACACCTAAATTTAATCCACTCTGTTCTTAAATTATTAAAATGGAAGTCACCATATTCACACTGGGCAATTTCATAGACACAGTTTTCTTTGAAGAGATGTAAAACCCAGCAATAAAAAATTATGGGTACATAAGACATGTAGCAAAAATCTGCAATTTTGGGAGTAAAGGACCAGCCAATCCCCCACTCTACTGAAGCCATGTCTGCTGCACATCCCACAGAATCACTGTTTTGCCTTGCTTCACTACCCCTCTAAGAGTCTCTTCATAAACATCAGTCTGATGTAGGTATTCCAGTATGTGGACTACCTCACCAAGGCTTTTTGGACTGAGTGCGGGCACATTCCCCCAACATCTTACTTCTTCTGGGCAACCTCACAGCTAAGAATATGCCCATAAATGCCACAATGTAAGTAATAGTGGTTTGAATTTCTGGACAACTTCATTTGTTTATTGCCATTATCTCCATAGGAGCATACCAATTTAACAGAATGGACAGAAAACAACAAAAGCTTACTAAAACTTTTGCCATTATACAAATGACTTCATTGACTATAACAATAATTTTTTCAAAATGTGTGTGCTATTCTACTTTTTTTTTAATTTTAAAAAAATTTTCTTTTCTTCCTGTTTATCTTTTCTACTTTTTAAAATAAATTTGCAATAATTTATATGAAAATATATATTATGGTCAGCTATGTCAACTATGTGTTGTATTTTATTTAAATAAATTATAAAATATTCAAATGCCTGTTCTATAAACCTGATGGGACTTCTCCTCTTCTTCTTTTGTTCTTTACCTTCCACTTCATTTTCTATTCCTGTGCCTAAATTCTTTATGACCTTAATATAATAGACAATTCAAACTCTACCACACACAGAATACTGTATGACTCTAGAACTAATGGATTGTGTCAGGTGTCTGCATTCTGAAGCTAATGGAAGCATAAGCTCCCATGAAAGCTTGCTAAGAACGAGAGGTGACAGGAATCCTGGCAGTAAAATAAGGCCTATTAATAAATTAATAAGGTAGTGGGAAGACATTTATAAACAAATTACAGAATAGAATTCCTAAGCGCAGTTCTAGGAGAAAAGAAAAAGGGTTTAGAATTTTTGAGAATTTTTATGGTTTTTGTTTTGTTTTGTTTTTTGGGTTGCCACACCCAGTGATGCTCAGGGGTTACTCCTGGCTATGCACTCAGAAATTGCTCCTGGCGTGGGGGACTATATGGGATCCTGGGGGATCGAACCACGGTCCAGTCCTAAGCTATTGCCAGCAAGGCAGACGCCTTACCACTTAAGTATGAATCCAAATGTTTTAATGAATTACTTCTTATCTGAGTGAGAAAAGAGTAAATAAAAATCTATGATGAGTCTAAAGGAGAGACAACACAAATATATGTTCTCATTATCAAGCTATCTCTGCCTTTTAAAGAACTTCTATCCCAAATTTGAGACTGTCATCATGCGTTTTTTAATTGGAAAAACAATGTCTTATTTGACCACTTTGTTAGTAAAAACTTTGAGAATACATTCATACCAGGAAAATAGATTTCACCTCCATATAAAAGATTTTCTAAACCCAATTTTTCTTTGTTCAAAACTCAAGATAGATGCCTCTAATGGAATACTCTGCTGAGTCAAAAAGTGAAATACTACTAATGCTTTATGTTGATATACCAGTAGAACAAATTTGTATGATATGTGATGGTTACATTTATTTGCTTACTGATCCTCTGTAATTAGCAGATTAGGTCCCTGGTAACAGTTAAACTATCTTTCAAAAATCTTGGGTCTCAAGGATGGCACTAGAACAATCAACAATACTAGAATTTACACTACATATATGGCAGAGGAGTAAGTCAAACTGTAGCAGGGAATAAAGTATACAATATAACATTAGATATCAGTGGTAATATAATTAAACAAAGAAAAACATCTGTCAGTTATTCATATTTAACTTTGTACCGATAGGGAGATGGATTGTGGATTTAGGGAATAATCATGATGTGAAATAATGCAATTCCCTTAAAAATACCCATGACATTCTTCAGAGAAGTGCATCAAACACTTATGAAGTTCATCTGGAACAATAAACACCCTCGAATAGCTAAAGCACTCCTAGGGAAAGGAAAATGAAAGGCATTACTTTCCCCAACTTTAAACTGTACTACAAAGCAATAGTTATCAAAACAGCATGGTATTGGAATAAAGACAGACCCTCAGATCACTGGAATAGGCTTGAGTTCTCAGAGAACGTTCCCCAGACATACAGTTACCTAATTTTTGACAAAGAGCAAGAAATCCTAAGTGGAGCAGGGAAAATCTCTTCAACAAGTGGTGCTGGCAGAACTGGTTAGCCACTTGCAAGAAAAGCGAACATAGACCCCCAGTTAGCATCATATACGAAGGTAAAATCCAAATGAATTAAAGACCTTGACAGCAGACCTGATACCATAAGGTATATAGAACAACATGTCGGTAGAATACTCCATGACATTGAGACTAAAGGCATCCTCAAGGAGGAAACTACACTTTCCGAACAAGTGGAAGAAGAGATCAACAGATGGGAATACATTAAACTGAGAAGCTTCTGCACCTCAAAAGAAATAGTGCCCAGGATATGAGTAACCCACCCACCGAGTGGGAGAAACTATTCACCCAACACCCTTCAAATAAGGGGTTAATATCTAATATATACAGGGCACTGACAGAACTTTACAAGAAAAAAAATCTAATCCCATCAAAAAACGGGGAGAAGAAATGAACAAATACTCTGACAAAATAGAAATACAAATGGCCAAAAGGCACATGAAAAAATGCTTCTCGTCACTAATAATCAGGGAGATGCAAATCAAAACAATGATTAGATACCACCTCACACCACAGAGATTGGTGCACATCACAAAGAATGAGAACAATCAGTACTGGCAGGGATGTGGAGAGAAAGGAACTCTTATCCACTGCTGGTGGGAATGCCGCCTAGTCAAGCCTCTATGGAAAGCGATATGAGATTCCTTCAAAATCTGGAAATTGAGCTTCCATTCGACCCAGTTATTCCACTCCTAGGGATATACCCTAAGAACACAAGAATACAATACAAAAACCCCTTCCTCACACCTCTATTTATTGCAGCACTATTCACAATAGCCAGGCTCTGGAAACATCCAAGATGCCCTTCAACAGACATATGGCTAAAGAAACTGTGGTACGACTCTGAGGACTTCAGGGGAAACTTCTATGTCTGTCTGCCTGTGCCTGTGCTTCTGAATCCCCGAAGGTTTCCTCAGAGGCCTAGGGAGCGCACCCCCAAAAAACTGCATTTTGAAGCGGCTGAGTGAGTTCATTCTGGCTGTGGGTGTTGCTGTCCAATAAGCTGAGGTCTCTGGCCTGTGGAGGCTCCGCCCTGATGTGCCTTAGTTCACTCTGAGGACTGTTAACTAGAGGCAGCAGAAGAACGCTTCACGGCTGCACACTCTTTCTAATCAATGAACCCCACCACAACACGCAGGAAAAACCACACTGCAAGAGTGACAATGGGGGAACCTTGCAGGTAAACACCATCCACAAAGAATAAAGACGAAAGTTCGGATGACCTAATCAATTCCAACCACCTGATTAACCTTTCAGATAAGGAGTTTAGAATAGAAATATGGAATATGTTCATAGAACTCAAAAAAAAAAAACATAGATCAATCTGAAGAGAACACAAAAACAGAAATCAGAAAACTTCAAACTGAAATAACAGATCTGAAAAACATGGTTGCTCAACTGAAAACCTCAACAGATAGCCTCACCAACAGGGTATCAGCAGCTGAGGAGAGAATCAGAGTACTAGAAAATATGATGCAGAAAAACTCAACACAACAGAAAAAATTGGAAAAGAACTTTAAGACAAACGAACAGGCAATAGAAAAAGTACTCAAGGCATGCAAACAGATGAAAATAGAAGTCTTTGATAGACTCAACAGAAACAACATAAGAATCATAGGAGTCCCAGAAACCCAGGAAGGAGATCTGAAGGAAGAATCAACTGTCAAAGACATCACCAAAGAGATACTCCCAGATTTAAAGACTACATGCAATCAAATCCTGCATGCCCGAAGAGTACCAGTAAAAGACCCAAAGAAAAACACCCCAAGACATATCCTCATTACAATGACAAATCCCCTAGATAGAGATAGAATACTGAAAGCAGCAAGATCAAAAAGGGAAATCATATTCAAAGGAGGATTTCTAAGACTTACAGCAGACATGTCACAAGAAATTCTCAAGGCCAGAAGACAGTGGTGGGATATTGTGACAAGACTGAATGAAATGAATGCCTCACCGAGAATACTGTACTCATCCCGACTCACATTCAGGTTTGAAGGAAGAATACACAGCTTCATGGATAAACAACAGCTCAGAAACTTCACAGATGATAAACCAGCCTTAAAGGAAAAACTGACAGGTCTACTCTAAGACAAGAGAAATCAACAAACACAGCAAACTTATCTACAAAGATGACATTAAATCCTATGACAATCATCTCCCTCAATGTCAATGGACTAAATTCACCAATTAAAAGACACAGAGTGGCAAAATGGGTAAAAAAAATAAATCCAACCTTTTGCTGCCTACAAGAAACACATCTGAATAGTCAGAACAAACATAGACTCAATATCAAAGGCTGGAGGAATATCATCCAAGCAAAAAACACCCTCAAAAAAGCTGGGGTGGCCATATTAATATCTGATGACACGAACTTCATACTCAGAAAAGTGGTAAGGGACAAAGATGGACACTATGTACTAATCAAAGGATATGTGCAACAGGAAGAAATCAAACTATTAAACATATATGCACCCAATGAGAGACCAGCAAATTATCTTATACAATTACTGACAAATCTGAAAGAAGAAATCAATAATAACACAATCATTGTGGGCGACTTCAACAGGGCCCTATCAACACTTGATAGGTCAACCAGACTGAAACCCAATAAAAACATACCAGCCCTGAAAAGAGTAATGGAAGAAAGAGGACTAGTAGATATATATAGGACACTCCATCCCAAAACACCTGGATACATATTCTTTTCCAATGTACATGGGTCATTCTCCAGAATAGACTACATGCTGACACACAAAACATACCTCCATAAAATCAAGAGGATAGAAATCTTGCAGGCTACCTTTGCTGACCACAAGGCTCTGAAATTAGATGTGAACTACAAAGCCACACAGAAGAAAAACTTTAACAATTGGAAATTAAACACCCTGCTACTTAACAACCAGTGGGTCCGAGATAAAATCAAAAAGGAAATCAAAACTTTTCTGGAAACAAATGATAATGAAGACACAAACTGCCAGAATCTATGGGACACAGCAAAAGTGGTCCCGAGTGGAAAATTTATAGCTCTACAAGCACACATCAGGAAGGAAGAAGGAGCATACCTGATAACTTAATGACGCAGCTCAAAAAAATTAGAAAATGACCAACAAAAGGAACCAAAAATAGGGAAACAGAAGGAAATAACAAAGCTGAAAGCAGAACTCAATGAAATGGAAAACCAAAAAGCAATAGAAAGATCAACGAAAGCAGAAGCTGGTTCTTTGAAAAAAATAAACAAGATTGATAGACCATTGGCAAAACTCACAAAGAAAGAGAGAGAGGGAAATCTGATAACCCGTATTAGAAACGAAAAGGGGGAGATCATGAAAGAAATTGCAGAGATCCAAAGGGTAATCAGAGACTACTTTAAGAAACTTTATGCTACAAAACATGAGAACCTAGAAGAAATGGAAAAATTCTTGGACACTTATAACCTTCCACATTTAAGTAAGGAGGATGTAGCATATCTAAACACCCCCTTCACTAGTGAGGAAATTAAAACTGTAATCAAACATCTGCCCAAAAAGAAAAGCCCAGGCCCAGATGGTTTTCATAATGAATTTTTTCAAATCTTTCAGGAGGAGCTACTGCCAATCCTAGCCAGACTCTTCCATGAAATTGAAAAAACAGGAACACTCCCAAACAGCTTTTATGAAGCTAACATCACCTTGATACCAAAACCAGACAGAGACACTGCCAAAAAATAAAATTACAGACCAATATTCCTGATGAATGCTGATGCAAAGATCTTAAACAAAATCCTGGCAAATAGGATCCAATGCATCATTAAGAAGATCATATATGGCAAAAGCCTGCTCCCTGTGTGTGACACCAGGCGGGAAAAATCCGCGAAAGTACACCAGCCCAGTGGGGCCCAACTCTGAAAAACTGTGAGTGTGACCTGTCTGTGTCTGTCTACTGTCCTCTTGCGTGAAACTCTTGCGAGTGGGGCAAAAAGAGGCTCCAGAAACCTCGCTCGCCCAGACACCATTTTCAGGGAGGGACTACAGAGCATGAAAACCGGCAAGGCTTTGCAAAAGCCGGCTCCCTGTGTGTGACACCAGGCCGGGAAAATCCGCGAAAGTACACCAGCCCAGAGGGGCCCAACTGTGAAAAACTGTGAGTGTGACCTGTCTGTGTCTGTCTACTGTCCTCTTGCGTGAAACTCTTGCGAGTGGGGCAAAAAGAGGCTCCAGAAACCTCGCTCGCCCAGACGCCATTTTCAGGGAGGGACTACAGAGCATGAAAACCAGCAAGGCTTTGCAAAAGCCGGCTCCCTGTGTGTGACACCAGGCGGGGAAAATCCGCGAAAGTTCACCAGCCCAGTGGGGTCCAACTGTGAAAAACTGTGAGTGTGACCTGTCTGTGTCTGTCTACTGTCCTCTTGCGTGAAACTCTTGCGAGTGGGGCAAAAAGAGGCTCCAGAAACTTCGCTCGCCCAGACGCCATTTTCAGGGAGGGACTACAGAGCATGAAAACCGGCAAGGCTTTGCAAAAGCTGGCTCCCTGTGTGTGACATCAGGCCGGGAAAATCCGCGAAAGTACACCAGCCCAGAAGGGCCCAACTGTGAAAAACTGTGAGTGTGACCTGTCTATGTCTGTCTACTGTCCTCTTGCGTGAAACTCTTGCGAGTGGGGCAAAAAGAGGCTCCAGAAACCTCGCTCGCCCAGACGCCATTTTCAGGGAGGGACTACAGAGCATGAAAACCAGCAAGGCTTTGCAAAAGCCGGCTCCCTGTGTGTGACACCAGGCGGGGAAAATCCGCGAAAGTTCACCAGCCCAGTGGGGCCCAACTGTGAAAAACTGTGAGTGTGACCTGTCTATGTCTGTCTACTGTCCTCTTGCATGAAACTCTTGTGAGTGCTGCAAAAAGAAGCTCCAGCGGAGCACGGCCACGTAGCTTCACTACGCGGCCGTGCACTCATTCTAAGGAAAGAACACCATTGCAACAAGAAGGAAAAAATCACACTAAGAACGGCGCTATATCACAGAAGCAAACATTTCTCTCCGGACTGTCTTCTCTGTTGCGTGCTCGGGCCTAAGATTTGACCCAGTGTGAGACTTCATCCACGGAGGACTCCCCTCCACTAGAGGCAAGTCAGCCCATCCAGAAAGGGAGGAGCAAAGAGGAGTGTGCTGCCTACATCATATAGACAATGAATACCACCACAACACGTAGAAAAACCCACAATACAAGTGTGACAATGGGGAAACAACGCAGGCCAGCATCAGACATAGAGAATGAAGATGACAATTCTGAGGACCAGATAATGACCAACCAACTAATCAAACTCTCAGATAAGTACTTTAGACTAGCAATATGGAAGATCCTCAATAACTCAAAAAACCATGAATCGAGTTGAACAGAACACTAATAAGAACCAAGGAAATATGAGGACAGAAATCACAAAACTCCAAACTGAAATAACAAGTCAACTAACAGGACTGAAAAAGTCAGTAAATGAAGTGAATGACAAAATGAATAAGCTCTGGGACAGGGTATCAGACGCTGAGAATAGACTTGGTGCTGTGGAAGATGAGATACATAACAATTCCATACAGCAGGAGAGATTGGACGAAAAACTTAAAGCAAATGAGCAGACTATGGAAAAATTAGTCAAAGAATGGGAACAGATAAAAATAGAAGTCTCTGATAAGATCAACAGAAACAACTTAAGAATCATTGGAGTCCCAGAGACCCAGGAAGAAAATTTCCAGGAAGAATCAATGGTCAAGAACATCATTAAAGAGAAACTTCCAGAGCTAAAGAATATATGTGATCAAATCCTGCATGCCCGAAGAGTACCAACCAAAAGAGACCCCAGAAAAACCACCCCAAGACACATCCTAGTCACAATGACAAATCCCACAGATAGAGACAGAATTCTGAAAACAGCAAGATCAAAAGGGAAATCACGTTCAAACAAGCTTCCCTGAGATTTACAGCAGACCTGTCACCAGAAACACTCAATGCCAGAAAGCAGTGTTGGGATATTGTGACAAGACTGAATGAAATGAATGCTTCACCCAGAATACTATACCCAGCAAAACTCACTTTCCGGTTTGACGGAAGAATACATGGTTTCACAGACAAAAAACAGCTCAGAAACTTCAGAGACACAAAACCAGTCTTAAGAAAAAAACTGAAAGACCTAATCTAAGACAAGACTACCCAAAAGACACACCAAATTTCGAAATAAAGATGGCGTTAAATCCCAGGACAATTCTTTCTCTCAACGTCAATGGACTAAATGCACCAGTTAAGAGACACAGAGTGGCTAAATGGATCAAAAAACTCAATCCAACCTTCTGCTGCCTACAAGAAACGCACCTGAATAGTCAGAACAAACATAGACTCAAAATAAATGGCTGGAGAAAAATTATCCAAGCAAACAAAACCCATAAAAAAGCTGGAGCGGCTAATATCTAATATCTAATATCAGATAATGCAAACTTTATACTCAGGAAGGTTGTAAGGGACAAAGATGGACATTTTATATTAATCAAGGGGTACGTAGAGCAGGAAGAATTCACTCTCCTAAACATATATGCACCGAATGAGGGGCCAGCAAAATATTTAATACAACTGTTGACAAATCTGAAAAATAATATATACAACAACACAATAATTGTGGTGGACCTTAACACGGCTTTGTCAACACTGGATAGGTCAACCAGACTAAAACCCAACAAGAATATACTAGACCTGAGGAGAGAAATGGAAGAAAGAGGCCTAGTGGATATATATAGGACACTCCATCCCCAGAAACCTGGATACACATTCTTCTCCAATGTACATGGGACATTCTCCAGGATAGACTACATGCTGGCACATAAAACATACCTCCATAAGATCAAGAGGATAGAAATTTTGCAGACTACCTTCGCTGACCACAAGGCTCTGAAATTATTTGTGAACTCCAAAGGGACTCAGAAGTAACACTTTAACACCTGGAAGTTAAACAGCCTCATGCTCAATAACCAGTGGGTCCGAGATGAAATCAAGGAGGAAATCAAAAGGTTCCTGGAAACAAATGACAATAAAGACACAAACTATCAGAACTTATGGGACACAGCAAAAGCAGTACTGAGAGGAAAATTTATAGCTTTGCAAGCACACATCAGGAAGGAAGAAGGAGCTTACCTGAGTAGCTTAATGACACAGCTAATAGAACTAGAAAATGCTCAACAAAAGGACCCAAGAATAGGAAGACAGAAGGAAATAACAAAGCTGAGAGCAGAAATCAACGAAGTGGAAACCCAAAAACAGTCCAAAAGATCAACGAAAGCAGAAGTTGGTTCTTTGAAAAAATAAACAAGATTGATAGACCACTGGCAAACCTAACAAAGAAAGAGAGAGAGAGAAACTTGATAACTCGTATCAGGAATGAAAAAGGAGAGGTCACTACTGATATGACAGAGATTCAAAGGGTAATCAGAAACTACTTTGAAAAACTCTATGCCACTAAAAATGAGAACCTGGAAGAAATGGATGAATTCTTGGACTCTTATAATCTTCCACGGTTGAAGGAAGAGGATGTAGCATATCTAAACACCCCCATCACCATTGATGAAATTAAAACAGTAATCAAATGTCTGCCGAAAAACAAAAGCCCAGGTCCAGATGGATTCACTAATGAATTCTATCAAACTTTCCAAGAGGAACTACTGCCAATCTTGGCAAGAATCTTTCATGAAATTGAACAAGCAGAAATACTTCCAAATAGCTTTTATGAAGCCAACATCACCTTGATACCTAAACCAGACAGAGATGCTACAAAAAAAGAAAATTACAGACCAATATCACTGATGAATGCAGATGCAAATATCCTCAACAATATCCTGGCAAATAGGATTCAATGCCTCGTTAAGAAGATCATCCACTACGATCAAGTAGGTTTCATCCCAGGAATGCAAGGCTGGTTTAACATCCGTAAATCTATCAACATAATACAGAACATCAATAACAAGAAAAATAAAAACCACATGATCATATCAATAGATGCAGAAAAAGCATTTGATAAGGTCCAACACCCATTCTTGATCAAAACTCTCAGCAAGATGGAAATGGAGGGAACCTTTTTCAATATAGTGAAGGCCATCTACAACAAGACAGTGGCAAATATTATCTTCAATGGAGAAAAACTGAAAGCCTTCCCTCTAAATTCTGGCACAAGACAAGGCTGTCCTCTTTCACCACTCCTATTCAACATAGCACTGGAAGTACTTGCTATAGCGATTAGGCAAGAACAGGATATCAAGGGAATCCAGATAGGAAAGGAAGAAGTCAAGCTCTCACTGTTTGCAGATGACATGATACTCTACTTAGAAAACCCTAAAGACTCTATCAAAAAGCTTTTAGAAACAATAGACTCATATAGCAAGCTGGCAGGCTACAAAATTAACACACAAAAATCAATGGCCTTTCTATACACCAATAGTAATAAGGATGAAATGGGCATTAAGAAAACAACCCCATTCACAATAGTGCCACACAAAGTAAATATCTTGGAATCAACTTGACTAAAAATGTGAAGGACCTATACAAGGAAAACTATAAAACTCTGCTCCAAGAAATAAGAGAGGACACACGGAAATGGAAACACATACCCTGCTCATGGATTGGCAGGATTAACATCATCAAAATGGCAATACTCCCCAAGGCATTATACAGATTTAATGCCATCCCTCTAAAGATACCCATGACATTCTTCAAAGAAGTGGATCAGACACTTTTGAAATTCATTTGGAACAATAAACACCCTCGAATAGCTAAAGCAATTATTGGGAAAAAGAATATGGGAGGAATTACTTTCCCCAACTTTAAACTGTACTACAAAGCAATAGTTATCAAAACAGCATGGTATTGGAATAAGGACAGGTCCTCAGATCAGTGGAATAGGCTTGAATACTCAGAAAATGTTCCCCAGACATACAGTCACCTAATTTTTGATAAAGGAGCAGGAAATCCTAAATGGAGCAGGGAAAGCCTCTTCAACAAGTGGTGTTGGCACAATTGGATAGCCACTTGCAAAAAATTGAACTTAGACCCCCAGCTAACATCATGTATGAAGGTAAAATCCAAATGGATTAAAGACCTCAATATCAGACCCAAAACCATAAGATATATAGAACAAGCACATAGGCAAAACACTCCAGGACATTACAGGCATCTTCAAGGAGGAAACTGCATTCTCCAAGCAAGTGAAAGCAGAGATTAACAGATGGGAATATATTAAGCTGAGATGCTTCTGCACCTCAAAGGAAATAGTGCCCAGGATACAAGAGCCCCCCACTGAGTGGGAGAAACTATTCACCCAATACCCATCAGATAAGGGGTTAATCTCCAAAATATCCAAGACACTGACAGAACTTTACAAGAAAAAAACATCTAACCCCATCAAAAAATGGGGAGAAGAAATGAACAGACACTTTGACAAAAACGAAATACACATGGCCAAAAGACACATGAAAAAATGTTCCACATCACTAATCATCAGGGAGATGCAAATCAAAACAACGATGAGATACCACCTCACACCCCAGAGAATGGCACACATCACAAAGAATGAGAATAAACAGTGTTGGCGGGGATGTGGAGAGAAAGGAACTCTTATCCACTGCTGGTGGGAATGCCGTCTAGTTCAACCTTTATGGAAAGCGATATGGAGATTCCTCCAAAAACTGGAAATCCAGCTCCCATAAGATCCAGCTATACCACTCCTAGGAATATACCCTAGGAACACAAAAATACAATACAAAAACCCCTTCCTTACACCTATATTCATTGCAGCTCTATTTACCATAGCAAGACTCTGGAAACAACCAAGATGCCCTTCAACAGACGAATGGCTAAAGAAACTTTGGTACATATACACAATGGAATATTATGCAGCGGTCAGGAGAGATGAAGTCATGAAATTTTCCTATACATGGATGTACACGGAATCTATTATGCTGAGTGAAATAAGTCAGAGAGAGAGAAAAACGCAGAATGGTCTCACTCATCTATGGGTTTTAAGAAAAATGAAAGACACCCTTGTAATAATAATTTTCAGACACAAAAGAGAAAAGAGCTGGAAGTTCCAGCTCACCTCAGTAAGCTCACCACAAATAATGATGGTTTTAGTTAGGGAAATAACTACATTTTGAAATGTCCTAATAACGAGAATGTATGAGGAAAATGGAGAGCCTGTCTAGAGTATAGGCGGGGGTCGGGTGGGGAGGAGGGAGACTTGGGACATTGGTGATGGGAATGTTGCACTGGTGATGGGTGGTGTTCTTTACATGACTGAAACCCAAACACAATCATGTATGTAATTAAGGTGTTTAAATAAATTAAAGAAAAAAAAGATCATACACTATGACCAAGTAGGTTTCATCCCAGGAATGCAAGGATAGTTTAACATTCATAAATCTATCAACATCATACACCACATCATCATCAACAACAGTAAAAATAAAAATCACATGATCATATCAATAGATGCTGAGAAAGCATTTGATAAGGTCCAACACCCATTTGATCAAAACTCTCAGCAAGATGGGAATGGAAGGAACCTTTTTCAATCTAGTTGAAGCCATCTACCACAAGCCAATGGCAAATATTATCCTCAATGGAGAAAAACTAAAAGCCTTTCCTCTAAATTTGGGTACAAGACAAGGCTGTCCGCTCTCACCACTCCTCTTCAATATAGTCCTGGAAGTGCTTGCTATGTCGATCAGGAAAGAAAAAGATATCAAGGGAATCCAGATAGGAAAGGAAGAAGTCAAGCTCTACTTGTTTGTAGGCAACATGATACTCTACTTAGAAAACCCTAAACACTCTACTAAAAAGCTTCTAGAAACAATAAATTCATATAGCAAGTTGGCAGGCTAAAAAAATCAACCTACAGAAATCAATGTCCTTTATATACAACAGTAATGATAGGTAAGAGATGGAAGTTAGGAATGCAATCCCATTCACAATAGTGCCACAAAAACTCAAATATTTTGGATTCAACTTGACCAAAGACGTTAAGGACCTATATAAAGAAAACTGTAAAACCCTGCTCCAAGAAATAAGAGAGGACACATGGAAATGGAAACACATACTGTGCTCATGGATTGGCAGGATTAACATAATTAAAATGGCAATACTCCCAAAGCATTGTACAGATTTAATGCAATCCCCTTAAAAATATTCATGACATTCTTCAAAGAAGTGTATCAAACACTTATGAAGTTTATCTGGAACAATAAACACCCTCGAATAGCTAAAGCACTCCTAAGAAAAGGAAAATGGGAGGCATTACTTTCCCCAACTTTAAACTGTACTACAAAGCAATAGTTATCAAATAGTTATCAAAACAGCATGGTATTGAAATAAAGACAGACCCTCAGATAGTGGAATAGGCTTGAGTTCTCAGAGCACATTCCCCAGACATACAATTACCTAATTTTTGACAAAGAGCAAGAAATCCTAAGTGGAGCAGGGAAAATCTCTTCAACAAGTGGTGCTGGCAGAACTGGTTAGCCACTTGCAAGAAAAGCGAACATAGACCCCCAGTTAGCATCATATACGAAGGTAAAATCCAAATGAATTAAAGACCTTGACATCAGACCTGATACCATATGGTATATAGAACAACATGTCCGTAGAATACTCCATGACATTGAGACTAAAGGCATCTTTAAGGAGGAAACTGCACTTTCCGAACAAGTGGAAGCAGAGATCAACAGATGGGAATACATTAAATTGAGAAGCTTCTGCACCTCAAAAGAAATAGTGTCCAGGATATGAGTCACCCACTGATTGGGAGAAACTATTCACCCAACACCCTTCAGATAAGGGATTAATATCCAAAATATACAGGGCACTGACAGAACTTTACAAGAAAAGAATCTAATCCCATCAAAAAATGGGGAGAAGAAATGAACAAATAATCTGACAAAAAAGTACAAATGGCCAAATGGCACATGAAAAAATGCTCCTTGTCACTCATGGGATGCAAATCAAAATAACGATGAGATACCACCTCACACCACAGAGATTGGCGCACATCACAAAGAATGAGATCAGTGCTGGTGGGGATGTGGAGAGAAAGGAACTCTTATCCACTGCTGGTGGGAATGCCGCCTAGTCAAGCCTCTATGGAAAGCGATATGAGATTCCTTCAAAATCTGGAAATTGAGCTTCCATTCGACCCAGTTATTCCACTCCTAGGGATATACCCTAAGAACACAAGAATACAATACAAAAACCCCTTATTCACATCTATATTTTTTGCAGCACTATTCACAATCGCCAGGCTCTGGAAACAACCAAGATGCCCTTCACCAGACGAATGGCTAAAGAAACTGTGGTACATGTACACACTGGAATATTATGCAGCCATCGGCAGAGATGAAGTCATGAAATTTTCCTATACATGGATGTACATGGAATATATCATGCTGAGTGAAATAAGTCAGAGGGAAAGAGAGAGACGCAGAATAGTGTCACTCATCTATGTGTTTTAACGAAAATAAAAGTCATTTTTGTAACAATCCTCAGAGACCATGAGAGGAGGGCTGGAACACCAGCTCACTCCATGAAGCTCACCACAAAAAGTGGTGAGTACAACTATAGAAATAACTACACAGAGAACTACCATAATCAAGTGAATGAGTGAGGGAACTGGAAAGCCTGTCTGGATTACAGGTTGGGGTGGGGTGGGATGGAGGGAGATTTGGGACATTAGTGGTGGGAATGTTGCACTGGTGAAGGGGGTGTTCTTTACATGACTGAAACCTAATCACAGTCATTTATGTAATCAAGATGTTAAAATAAAGAAAAAAGGAAAAAAATCAGGATTCAGAATTTGCTGCAATAAGGAATAAAGGCTGAATTTGTGAAAAAGTAATGTTGCAATTGGAAGGACTATTGGTAACTGACAACTGGCAGAATAATAAATCATAAATAAATAATCTTGTTTGAACTATGCTAGAATCTTTTTGTTTTGGGGCCACACCCAGCAAAGATCTTGGCTCTGCATGCAGGAGTCACTCCTGGTGGTACTTGGATGTATCAGGATTTGATGCCCAGGATCAAATCCAGATTGGCTGCATGCAAGACATGTGCCCTACTATCTCTCCATCCTCTAAAAATGTATTTCTTTAGTTTTTTATGTTTTAAGAAATCCATGATTTAGATGGGTGGGGGGTCCACAGTGTTTCAGAAGCCTACCTAAATTGAGATAAGATTGGCATAAGCAAGAAATTTAGTACTTCGAAATGATTTCCTATATTAAGCAGTTAAAGACTGTTATTGAAATAAAATCCAATTTAGTATTATTGTCAAAAATACTTTTTCATTTTATTTTTTGTCACACATCCTAGATCCTATCTTACATTTTCTGGTTTGGGGCATAGTCATGTTCCCATAATTGAACCATATTTTTAAAAGAATCAATTTAAGAAAAAATAAAAATGACATGACTCAGTCCATGACCAATTGGTAGATAATCAACAATATCGGGGTATTATTCTAAGAATGAGATTTTAAACTATCTTTCTAACATTAATTAACAAGATATTTTAGCGTCAAACAATTCTTCAGTAATTTTTTCCAGAATTCTCATGGAATTTTCATCCTGAAGTTAATACAATTTAATTCAGTGACATTGCTCAAATACTCTATGAATATTGTTTTTTCTGATATTATCACCTGATTTTATATACTAATGCATTTAAATGTTCTGGAAAATTTAAAAATTAAATATCAGGATATTTTAGGCCTATCTGGTAGTATTATCTGGTAGTAACTTTTTATTATAAAACTTTTTCTCTTAGTTGATAGATCAAGTAAGATTCCTAATCTTACATTCCAGGTACAACTAACATTGTACCTTTTTTATAGTGAAATCTCTAATGGTATAACATATCTTTTATTTTAAATTCTAGATTTCTTAAATTTAGTAATTTCATTTTTTCTCTATCAGCTATATATTCCAGATTGTTTTTTTAATCCCTGCTCCCACATCTGAAATAAGACATTCTAAATAACTCCTATTATTGGGGAGTAATACTTAGACATAAAATTTAAATACTAACAATGGCTAAGAACTCAGCAGTAGCATTTAATGTTGTTACATAGTAAAATTTTGAGATCTATTATTCAACTTCAAGGTAATTATTAAAATAATATTAATAAATAAAAGGATAAAATATTATAAAGAGAATATTTATAATATTACTAATACAATTATCAATAGAAAAGAATTTAAGAAAGGATGATAAAATTATCAATAAAAGCAAATAGAAAACAAATGCTAATAGATGCAATTAATCTTAGTGGCTCTACATATGGAAACATTACAATCAATGACAAAGGTTATTAGAGTAGGAAAAATCAAATTTAACTCAACACTATTTATATAAAAATAATACCTCAGGTTGAAAATAAAGTTTGATATGATGTGCCACAAACACACTACCTAAAATATGTGGCTTCATTAATATCAGTGACTTATACTTGAATATAAGAGATGGGAAGATATATTGATAAAAGGGAATTTGACAAATATCAAATAAGATGCAAAATATATTTCATCACACTAAAAATAAATGTAGAAACATATTTATCCTGACAGTTTGTATTGACAACAGACTCATATTTAACATCATACTCAAAGATAAACTATATTATAATTTTCTATTACTATTTGTAATGAAACAATAAACAACATAGTTAATGATATTCAACATAGTTTACTATCACCTCCTTTTTTTTTTTTTTTTTTTTTTTTTTTGGTTTTTAGGCCACACCTGGTAACGCTCAGGGGTTACTCCTGGCTATGCACTCAGAAGTTGCTCCTGGCTTGGGGGACCATGTCAGGGGATTGAACCACGGTCCGTCCAAGGCTAGCGCAGGCAAGGCAGGCACCTTACCTCTAGTGCCACTGCCCGGCCCCCTTTTATTTTTCTTGCCTTAGAAAAATAACCCTTAAGAATCCTCTGCTTTCCAGCACAAGAAGCTTCCTATTGGGAAAGGATCTTACTTCTTAAGAGTAATTTTATGAACTACCAAGATAGTATAGTGGGTAAAATGCTTGATTTGCATGTGACTGATTCAGGTTCTATCCCCAGATAACCACATGTTCCCCCACCCAATAATAGGAGTAATCTCTGAGTGCAGAGCGAAGAGTAAGCCCTGAGCACTAACTATTGTGGTCCAAAAATATACAAAAAATAAAAAAGTCTAATTCTATGGCTTCTGCTTGTAAGTGCTAGACTAGGATGGACCAATGGACCACAGTTCCCTGGCATCCCATATGGTCCCCCCAAGCCAGGGGCAATTTCTGAGTACATATATAACTTTTGAGCGTTAAAAAACTGTGGTCCAAAAAACCAAAAAAAAAAATTAAGAAAGATAGGGACTGGGGAAATGGCTCAATGGGTTGGTATATATGTTTTGCATTTGGGAACCCTGTGTTTTATTCCTGACACTGTGTGGTATCAAGAACAATAAACTAAGATTGATTCTGAGCACCATCACATATAATCTTCAAAGTAAAAATTAAAAATTACTATATATTTCTTAAGAGAGATCAATTCATGTGATGACTTTTTCTGTTGTTTTTTTCCCTTTTCCACTAAAAAGAAAATTAAAAAATGTTATTGAGAAACTTCTCAACAGACACTGTACCTTATTCAAATGGTAGTACCAAACAGACCATTTTGATTAAGAGCCAAAGAGTACACAGGGTAATTATATTGTTGATTTTAGTCTAATAAATAACATATTCATGCAACTTGTAATTAGTTTGTTAAATGGCTAAATCGAGAACATATTAAAATAACTATGATTTTACTTAACTTGGCCAATGCATGTAGCTTACAGACTAGGTAGCATAAGGCCATTAAAGGTTAAAAATTGGTAGGCTTGATGCTTATTAAACAAATCTATTTTGATTTAAAAATAGAGAAACATTTGCTTCAGACTAAAATTTTTTGTAAATAAACTCCTGGACTTGAGGAAAAAAGTAAAAGGATAAAAGTGGGAAAAAAGTAGAAAATAATTTTGTGTTTATACAAAGAGTCATAGTCTTTTGGTTGGAGTATTATTTATCTTTATAAAAATATATCTTACAAGGAGCATTTATATGGGTTAATTACTTTCTTAAAGTGATTCTTACTAAGAAGAAGCAAGTATCAGAATTAGAATTAATATATGCTTTTAAAATGTCAAGTATCCTTTCCCTCACTTCAGAACAGCTGCTACTGCTCTTTCCAATCTATGCTTTCTCGGAGACTCTGCTCAGTTCTGTTCTTTCATCTTGGTGTCATCTTTCATGATCCCACCAAGTCCCAACCAATTCCTAAAGCACTACTTGACTGACAACTTCATTCTGTTTTCCAATGATGTTTGCTTATTTTCTAAGAAGGGGAATTTCAAAGGAATTTCAGACTAGTCCAAGGTAGAGGTAGTGATGCTTACAGATAGCTGGGCTAGGTTTCCTTGAAAACAAAAACAAAAATGTATGTATATATCTGTATAAGTCCAAGAAATATCCTCTTTCTGATTTACCTTTTTATTGGAACTCTAATAAGAGTATTGACTTGGGAACATTGGGGTGGCTGGATTTGTATTATGGCATAGATATAGATGCCAGGCTAAAATTGGAATAAACTATTTGACAACTTAATTCAAGATTTTAGCCTTATGAATTATAATGAATAATCATTAAGTGATCTATCTAGTCTCAGCTATAAAATCCAAAAGATAGAATCATTGGGAAGTAACAACAACAAGGGAACTATAATTGCTGTTTCATTACACAGCGACAAGTAAAGAACATTAAATATGAGTACAGCACAGGTGCATAACGACAAACTTACTTGTGAGAAGTGTGTACATATACCCTGCCCAGAATGTATTTGCTTATCCTTAAAGTGGATCCCAAGAGAAAATCCTATGTGAGAGAAAAGTGACCTGGCAATAAAGAAAACTGCCATTTTTGAAGGTGGGTAAAAATTGTGTAATGCTGAATGGATTTTTTACTTAGCAGCATATCTTGAGCTGACTTCTGGGTCATTTAGAAGTATGGTGTAAGAATATAAAACAGAGAATAGGTCTGAAATGGCTTTGTGCATAGGAGCATTATTAATTAGTTCACATAGCTGAAGGCGATCTAAGAGAGACAAAGATTCTTCCACTCATCACCATAATACCTTGCTACATTACTACATGGTACTTGGGTAGTGCTTCAAGTGTAGTAGATCAATATTGGGAAAGTTGTGGTAGCTAGAAACACACATCTGAAGAACTTAGGGGAAAATGAAGAACTTCTCATATTTAATTTACATCTATTCTATGAAATACACTGACTATGTCTGGTAACCCTCATCTTTATGTTTTAGATGAATCACTCAAGATCCAGTAGATTCAAACACATTTCCTGTCACTGTTCTCACACATTTTCATATAAACAAAACTCATTTTAGACAAACAACTGAAGTTAGAAAGGGGAATATAAATAGAATCAGATGATAAGAACCTTTATGTTTTCTTTAATTTCTTCCCTTTTTGTTCACTTTTATTTTTTGACTTGAAAGATATTTATGAAATAATACATGATGTGATTTATTCTCTGAGGAATATATTTTTTCCCTAAGATACTTTATAAGTAAAAGGAGGAGGAATTTTTTTGGTCATCCCTAGTTCAATATAACAGAGTTTAATGAACTACAAGAGAAGTGAGCCTTAAAATATTATGATGGGGATAGACTGCAGAGGCCAGCCGCGCCAATGGGGAATAGGGAACCCCGGCGTCCCTGGTGAGTGCACTGTTTTAGGGCGCTCACACGTGGACGACCCGCAGCCGCCAGCCACCCTGCGCGCGACCCCCCCCTCATAAACTGCAGAGGCCAGCCGCGCCAACGGGGAGTAGGGAACCCCGGCGTCCATGGTGAGTGCACTGTTTTAGGGCGCTCACACGTGGACGACCCGCAGCCGCCAGCCACCCTGCGCACGACCCCCCCCCCCTCATAGACTGCAGAGGCCAGCCGCGCCAACGGGGAGTAGGAAACCCCGGCATCCATGGTGAGTGCACTGTTTTAGGGCGCTCACACGTGGACGACCTGTGGCCGCCAGCCACCCTGCGCGCGACCCCCCCCCTCATAGACTGCAGAGGCCAGCTGCGCCAACGGGGAGTAGGGAACCCCGGCATCCATGGTGAGTGCACTGTTTTAGGGTGCTCACACGTGGACGACCCGCAGCCGCCAGCCACCCTGCGTGCAGACCCCCCCCTATAGACTGCAGAGGCCAGCTTGTTGGCACAGAGACCACACCACCCGTTGCCTCAACTTCCAGGCCCCAGAGTTCATCCCACCTGACCCGAGCGTAGACTGGGGAGGACATTCCCTAGTACCTAGTGGGCCGGAGTCACCTGCCCAGCTGGGACAGGTGGGACGAATAGACTAGGTGAGCTTGGGCCTGCCCCCTGGACCTTTAGGTAACCTAGAGCAACCTAGCCCCGAGCCCCAGAGTGGACCTGAGACCCCCCCTAGGGCTGAGAGCAGCTACCGGGAGGGCTTGACTGGGGGAATTTCTTCCGCGGTAACTCGGAGGAGCAGAGCTTCATTGACCCCCAGATAAGGGAGGGAACAGAGAGTCAGGCTCAACAGCGCCCGCAACCAGTGTGGCCAGAAGCGGAACTACACCTGCTGACAGGAATAAAGAGGAAGACTGACTTCCAACTAGTAGAGGAGAGGAGAAAAAGGAGAGGAGAAACAGTGCCCCCCACCACTGTGGTCAGGAAAGGGCCAGTACTAGCTGCCAACAAAAGAGGAAAACAACTAACCAGGCCACATAAAGAGTACAGGAGGATCAAAACCTCAGCGAGTTCACCCAAAAGTCCCTCTAGAACCACCCTCAGGGAGGGAACCAACTCCCACACCACAGGGGATCAAAACAGGTGAAAATTAGAAGCACAGCACTCTAAAACACACCATTAAATACAAAGAAATATGCGTAAATCAAGGAAATCACTAATATCTGGAGATATGGTGACAAACTCTTGCAAGCTTCCAAGTCCACCAAAATACACAGATACACGCGATGAAGACCTAAAAGCAGCCATGAGGAAGGAAATGCAAGAATTAATAAAAGGAATTAGAGAAACCCTAGCTATCGAGTATAAGAAATCTATGGATGAACAAATCAGCCAAATTAAAGAAGAAATGTTAAAGAACATGAGAGATTCCATACAAAAAGAAGTGAAGGAATTAACAGACAAAGTAACAAGCCTTACAAGCAGAAACACAGAATTGGAGAAACACATTGAAGAACTCGAAGGAAAACTGCAAACAAAAAATGATCAAGAAACCAACAAAGAAATAAAAGGCAAAGCACTGGAAGGAAAGGTCCAGTATCTAATGAAAAAGGACAAAAGAAACAACCTAAGAATTGTGGGTATACCAGAAGGGGAGGAAGTAGGGAAAGGGGAAGAACAAGTAGTCAGAGAGATAATAGCGGAGAACTTCCCCACCCTCTGGAAGGATACTGCAATGCCAATACAGGAAATAAAAAGAGTTCCCAATAAGATAGACCCCAATAAACAAACACCAAGACACATGGTAATCCAATTGGCAAAAAAACAAAGAGAAAGAAGAACTCCTTAAAGCAATAAGGAAGAAAAGAAACCTCAAGTACCAAGGTAGGGACATAAGAATCAAACCAGATCTCCCATTTGAAATAATTCAAGCAAGAAGACAATGGAATGACATATTTAAACGACTGAATGAAAGAAATTTCCAACCTAGGGTCCAATACCCAGCAAAACTTACATTCATATGGGAGGATAGACTAAAAACATTCTCAAACAAGAACGAATTTGAACTATTTGTGCAAACAAAACCGATCCTAAACGACTTACTCAAAGACGAATTACACAATCCAAACCCCCGATTGTAACAAAAACCACCCTACACAACACAACTACACAACAATCCTCTCTCTCAATAATCTCCCTAAATGTTAACGGACTAAACTCTCCAATTAAAAGACACATAGTAGAGAACTGGATTAGGAAAAATAAACCGGACTTCTGCTGTCTGCAAGAAACACACCTACAGATGCAGGATAAGCACAGGCTTAGAATAAAAGGATGGAAAGTGATTATTCAGGCCAATGGAAAACAAAAAAGAGCAGGGCCAGCAATTCTTATATCAGACCAAATTGCATTCAACCTCAAGAAAGTGATCAGAGACAAAGAGGGTCACTACTTACTGATCAGGGGAACATTAGATCAAGAAACACTAACCCTGGTCAATATCTATGCACCTAATGTAGAGCCAGCAAAATATGTGAGGCAACTACTGGCAAACCTGGAGAAACACATGAAGGGAAATGTGATAATAGCAGGGGACCTCAATACTCCACTATCACCACTGGACAGATCCACCAAACAGAAAAATAGCAAAGAAATAAGAGCTCTGAATGAAAAATTAGAAGATTTAGGGCTAATAGACTTATATAGAGCCCTCCACCCCCAGAAAGCAGAATACACATTCTTCTCAAGCCCACATGGAACCTTCTCCAGAATAGACCATATATTAGGATACAAAGCCAACCTATATAAAACCACAAAGGTAAGGATCATTAGAAGTACCCTCTCAGATCACTATGCCACAGAGCTCAAAATTGAGGTCAAGAAGAAGCAATGGAGAAAAACTAATACCTGGAGATTAAACAACATGCTGCTCAACACCAGCTGGATCAAAGAACAACTCAAGGAAGAAATAAAAAGATTCCTTGAGACAAATGACAATGAAGAGACAACATGTCAAAATTTATGGGACACAGCAAAAGCAGTAATTAGGGGGAAACTCATAGCAATTCAGGCCTATGTCAAGAATCAGGAAAATAACAAAACCAACAGTTTAAAAGATCACCTCAAAGAATTGGAACATCAGCAACAGAGAAGTCCAACCACATCCAGAAGGCAAGAAATAATAAAAACCAGAGCAGAAATAAACAACATAGAAACCAAGAAAACAATACAAAAAATCAATGAGACCAGGAGTTGGTTTTTCGAAAAAATAAACAAGATAGACAAACCACTGGCAAAACTCACCAAAAAAAAAGAGAGAAAACACCCAAATCAATAGGATCACAAATAAAAGGGGAGAGATTACAACAGAACCCCAAGAAATACAACATATCATGAGATCATATTATGAACAACTATACTCAACTAGGCTAGAGAACCCAGTAGAAATCGATAGATTCTTGGAAAAACACCCTCTTCCAAGACTGGAAAAGGAAGATCTAGAAATCCTAAACAGACCAATCACCTCAGAGGAAATTGAAGATGTAATTAAAAAACTCCCTAAGAACAAAAGCCCAGGCCCAGATGGATTTACAGGTGAATTCTATCAAACATTTCAAGAAGAGTTACTACCACTTTTCCATAGGCTCTTCCAAACCATAGAAAAAACAGGAATCCTCCCCAACTCCTTTTATGAGGCTAATATCACACTCATTCCCAAAGAAGGCAAAGACACTACCAAAAAAGAAAACTACAGACCAATCTCACTAATGAACATAGATGCAAAGATACTCAATAAAATATTAGCAAACCGAATCCAGCACTTCATCAAAAAGATCATACATCACGATCAAGTGGGATTCATCCCAGGAATGCAAGGTTGGTTCAACATACGCAAATCAATCAACATTATACACCACATCAACAACATGAAAGACAAAAACCACATGATCATATCAATCGATGCAGAGAAGGCATTTGACAAAATCCAACATCCTTTCATGTTAAAGACACTCAGCAAAATAGGGTTAGAAGGAACCTTCCTCAAGATAGTTACAGCTATCTATGAAAAGCCTACAGCCAACATTATACTCAATGGTGAGAAACTAGAAGCATTCCCACTAAGATCAGGAACTAGGCAAGGCTGTCCACTCTCTCCACTCTTATTCAATATAACCTTAGAAGTCCTAGCAATAGCAATCCGACAAGAGAAGGAAATCAAAGGAATTCAAATTGGGAAAGAGGAACACAAGCTATCTCTCTTTGCCGACGATATGATGATATACATCGAAAAACCTAAAGAGTCCACAGTAAAACTCCTAGAAACAATTAACCAATACAGCAAAGTGGCTGGTTACAAAGTCAATACACAAAAGACAGTAGCGTTTCTATATACAAACAATGAAGTTGAGGAGAGAGAGATTAAAAATACAATTCCATTTAAGATAGTATAAAAAATATCAAGTATCTAGGAATCAACCTTACAAGAGAAGTGAAAGACCTATACCAGGGAAACTTCAAAACACTCCAGAAAGAAATTGAAGATGATCTAAAGAAATGGAAGAACATCCCATGCTCATGGATAGGTAGAATTAACATAATCAAAATGACTATCCTACCCAAACTCCTATATAGATTTAATGCAATCCCTATCCAAATTCAGACACAATTCTTTAAAGAATTAGAACAAGCATTCACAAAATTCATCTGGAACCACAAAAGACCCAGGATAGCCAAACAAATACTGAAAAACAAGAAGCTGGGAGGCATCTCCTTACCTAACTTGAAACTATACTATAAAGCCATAGTAATCAAAACAGCATGGTACTGGAACAGAGACAGGACATCAGACCAGTGGGTCAGAACAGAATTCCCAGACATAAACCCCCAGGTATATAGCCAACTAATATTTGATAAAAGAGGCAAGAATCTGAAATGGAACAAAGAAAGCCTATTCAACAAATGGTGTTGGTACAACTGGAAAACCACATGTACGAAAGTGAAAATCAACCCATACCTTACTCCTTATACAAAAATCAACTCAAAGTGGATCAAAGACCTTGAAATCAGACCCGAATCCATAAAGTTTATTGAGAATAAAATAGGCAGAACACTCAAAGACCTATATATCAAAAAGGTCTTTGAGAATGGAGCACCAATGGCAAGAACGTTAGCATCAAATATAAACAAATGGGACTACATCAAACTAAAAAGCTTCTGCATGGCAAAAGAAACCCTGCTTAACGCAAGAAGACAGCTAACAGAATGGGAAAAAATCTTTTCACTCGACATATCAGATAAAGGGCTGATATCTAGAACATACAAAGCACTCAGAAAGCTGAGCCCCCCAAAAGCAAACAAAGCTATAAAAAAATGGGGAGATGAAATGAATAGACACTTCTCTGAGGAAGACAGAAGGATGGCCAACAAACACATGAAAACATGCTCACCTTCACTCATCATCAGGGAGATCCAAATCAAGACAACAATGAGATACCACCTTACACCAGTGAGGATGGCCCACATCAAAAATAATGGAAACAACCTTTGTTGGCGGGGATGCGGTATGAAAGGAACTCTCATCCACTGCTGGTGGGAATGTCCCCTAGTCCAACACCTATGGAGGAAAGTCTGGAGAGTGCTCAAAGAACTCAGAATTGAGCTGCCATTTGACCCAGCAATTGCCCTCCTAGGCATATACCCACAAGATGGAAGGACATTCATTCCAAAATACATATGCACCCCACTATTTATCGCAGCACTCAGTATAATAGCCAAATCTTGGAACCAACCTAGGTGTCCAACAACGGATGAATGGATCATTAAGATGTGGTACATATACACAATGGAATATTACATGGCAGTTAGAAATGATACAATCACAGACTTTGCAGCAACGTGGATGGACCTAGATCATGTTATGTTAAACGAAGTAAGCCAGAAGACAAAAGATAAACACAGAATGGTAGCACTATTCTGAAACACCTAGAACATATATTTTATACACAACTAATACCTAACAATCATATAACAGGGTTTAACAGGGTAGAAACTCCGATCACTGTAATAGTCAACATATACGTGGGAGCAGTGTCCAAAATACATGAAAAAGGAACAATGCAAACTCTTGACTGCACATTATACCACAAAGAAAACAGCAACAACAGAAACAGCAACATGGAGAGAACAGGTATGTAACCAGACTCCTACAACAAAGGCCCACAATAATCCCTTAGAGATCGTAAACAGGAACACAAGTATAGAACACCGCGGGAAATCACGTAATGCAATGGCAACATACCATAACACTACGTTTTAATCCCTTTACCTTACTATATTTTAAAAATAACCTCTCAGCTTTTCTTTCCACAGGCGCCCTTAGATACAAAGGGCGGACAAACTAAGATGGCAACTCGGGATACCACACGAGATACCATACCTTGCTTGCACTATGAGACGGCCACGAGAAAACTCTTTAACATTCACTTTATCTCTAGGTTAAACCTTCTTTTAGGAATCGAAGCACGTGACCAGTCAGACCACCAAAGCAGTACCTGCGATGTACAGACCTAAACTACAGGCTCTAGTCATCGAACACATTCAACCAAACCAGCATTCCCTTGCTATTCTCTCCTTTCTTCTCTCTATTTTTTTTCTCTTTTCTTTTTCTCTTCTACTCTTCTCTTTACTTTTTTCCCTTTCTCTCCTCCCTTTCTACGGTATTTTCTCTTTTCTCTTCCTTCATACCCCTCCCATATATCTTCCCCTTTCTCCCCCCCGGAAATCCAACTATCCCTTCACCCCTCAATCCCATCCAGATCTCCCACCATATTAAAACTCTCCACCCTCAGTCCTTAATCTTTTAGGCATCAAGATCGACCTCCTACCCAATGAACCAGTACCCAGCACCCAGGCGAGGGGACACCCAACCGAACCCACACATCGTCTCCTGCAAGAAAAGACAGCCAACTCCCCTGTGGACACATGCTGCGAGACCCTCCCTACCAACTCCCCCTAACATGGACTGTTTCTTGAAACCGGACTTAGGTCCAATAGTATCCCCAACGCAAGAACTCTTCCAAGACCTCCCAGCTGCAAATTTTTACCAATCTGAAGGGGGGCAGGGGGTGTGATTGGAAGATGCCTGGGAACCCACACACCACAAGAAAAATCCAAAAGACAATGGGAAAACTGTACTTCCAACATAGGCATAAGACCTGTAATACACCAACTCTTTACCTGTTCTCTCCCAAATGCAAAGTAGTCTTTTGCACCACATTGGTCCTTTAAAAACTTCGCTAACTCATTTTAATTTTTTTATATTTTTTTAATTAACTTATTTATTTAAATGTTTGCCTTACATATACATTTGTGGGCACATACACTTTTATTTCCTTTTTTTTTTTTTTTTAATCGTCTTTGGGTATGTGACCTATCTCTGTTACTCACTCTGTCCACCCCAAATACTCCGACATATAATGGAGCACCACTTCCCCCTGCAAAGGCACACTAAATAAAGGGGAAATCTTACATAGTAAAAAAAAAAAAAAAAAAGAGCTCTTATCTACTAGAGATAGGAACTCATAGTTGTTTACAATACAGGGTTATCTCCTACCTTGAAAATATGTCATGTGGAATCAACTTAGACCTCAGGTGATTAGATACCATTCAACCAGCCTTGAACCCTGGATCCCAGACATAGAAACGGCACAGCTCCTCACAACAGCTGTAAGAAACAATCTCCATCTGGGACAGCCTTATTACTGCAGGGTCAACAACAAGGGCCAGCTCTAACATGATATCTCGACAATGAGGAAAATGTGAACAACTTGACCTTAGAGCAGTTTAGCCTACCTCACCAGCTAACGACAAGACAAAACCAGAAGACGTGGCACCCTTTGGTAGGTCCAAAAGCCAAGATCGTGATTTACAGATGACTGGATACTAGAACCACGACCAGACTGTATACATCTTGGGACCAATAAAAAAGCCCTAGTCTAGGGTTTGAACTAAGACCTGCACAATAAGCATGATCCCCAGTCCCAAAGGTCCGGCAGAGACAATTGTAACGGAAAGGGGCTTCTGGAAGAACAAAGAAAGACGCTATCCTAGATGCCTTCCTAGGTTCAGCGCAAAGACCAAGATCACCAACCACAGAAGATGGATTAAAATGGCACTGAGGTAACAGAACCTCCAGATTTACAAAGACTGACTTCACCATAAGTCCCACCTCAGGATATGTACAGATACTGGGACTGCTAAACACAGAGCTCTGACGGTATCACACTGGACAGAGCAGAAGCTTTCCACACACCAAAAAAAAAAAAAAAAAAAAAAACCACAACCTGGAGAGTAATGATCCTGAGCAAAGACTAGAGCTGATTCCATGACAGTATACTCCAAGGACGGAGAAACCCCATATCTTATAGGGCAAGTGAATTCCTTTTCGAATGACCCCAATATTTACTGTGCCAGGGCAGGAGGGAAAAAAAAATACAAAAAACACAAAACCTTGGTTATGTATATATATATCTTACCTTCATTTATTATTGTTATTATTATTTTTATTTACCTAGCTATTTTG
Source organism: Suncus etruscus (assembly GCF_024139225.1). Classification (NCBI taxonomy): domain Eukaryota; kingdom Metazoa; phylum Chordata; class Mammalia; order Eulipotyphla; family Soricidae; genus Suncus; species Suncus etruscus. Next base: position 54,674,603 of record NC_064864.1, on the reverse strand, counting down.
GTCGATTCCTCAGTTTGGATGTGATTATTGAAATTGTTGGCCCCAATTATTCTTTTTTTTTTTTCTTTCTTTTCTTTCTCTTCCTTTCTTTTCTTTCGTTATGTGCTACGCCATGTTTCTTATTTCAAGACCACGGCGTGTTTTTTGTTTGTTTGTGTTTGTTTTTAGTTTGTTTTGGTTTATTTTTTATCTGTTTTTTTGTGGTGCTTATCGTTATAGCTGGAGTCCTCACTGGATATTTGACACTTCTTTTGGTACTGGTGGAGTGTTTCAACTTCTTTTTCTCCTTCATTTCCCAAATCGATGATGAGAACCTCTAGAAGGATTCTGCCCATTTTCGGGGTATTAAACTCTTACCCCGGTTTATTTATTTTCTCTTTTTCAGGCAAAACCACGCAACTTGAACTAGCTACCCCTGCCCCTACTTAGAGGGGGAAATAAGGGAGGCATCAAGACCAAACTGATGCAAGACTACTAAGTAGTTGGTTAGAGACAGAGGGGACCACATATTCTAGCCGCCCTGGGGGTGAGGGAAGAGGAAATGGGAGGTAAGACAGAAACGGGGGAGTAGGGAGGACAATTTGGGGATGGGAATCCCCCCTGATTTTATGTAAATATGTACCTAAAATATTATTGTCAACAATATGTAAGCCACTATGATCAAAATAAAAATTATATTAAAAATATTATGATGGGATAAACCACAGTGTATGTATATATATATATATGTATGTATGTATGTATGTATGTATGTATGTATGTATGTATGTATGTGTCTGTGTGTGTGTATAACTTTCACAGAGTTGAAATAGTTTTTTTTGAGAAAGGGAGAGTTTGGGCCACACCTGGAACTCCTCAGGCACTATTCTTGGAACTGACTGTTGTTTATGCTTTGAAGGAACATTCATGCTGCTGAGATAGCACATGCAAGACAAGAACTTCATGTCTTTTACCTTTTCTATTGTATCTCTAGTGCCAACTCTAGCCTCATCTTTCTTAACTTTTAGTAGTATATAAGCAGTTATTTTAAGAGGACTGCATCTTTATGGAATTAAGTTGTAAAAAAGATAATGTTGCAGGAAGGAGTTTTTATTCAAGTTCCCACAATGGAAAAGAAAATAGTTGCTAGGTAAAATGACTTGAAAACCATCAATAGAGACAAAGACTCCCCAGTTGGCAAATTTGGGATATTCATTGTATAAATATTCAAAGGTTTCTTGTGTCTTTTACTAATTAATCTATTTTAGCACCGTCTTAGGTAAATTCTCTTAAAATCTGCCATATTTCCTATCTCTCATCAGTTACTTTTCTCTGAAAATATTAGGAATCATTTATTGAGCACTTATCAGATAAGAAACTGCTCTAAGCACTTTATTTTTTAAATCTTCTAAACTCACAATAACTTTTTGAGAATATACAGCTACATGTTTTCATTTTCAGGTGAGAAAATAAAGTTTTATAGAGATTAAATGCCTACTGTCACTCAGCTGGTTCACTGTGGAGCCAAGATAAGACATGTCAGCTTCTAGAGTAGATTTACAAATGCTCTAATCTGAGCTATGAGGTTAAAAAAGAATGTTTATAAAACATTCCTTCTTGTACTTATAGCCTGGTGAAATTCTTCTTTTTTAATAAAAATTATATCTTTATTTAAGAACCTTGATTACAAGCCTGATTGTAGTTCGGTTTAAATGCTAAAAAGAAGACATCTCTTTATCATTGCAACATTCCATCACCAATGTCCCCAATCTCCCTTCTTCTCCCACACGCCTGCCTGTATTCAAAACATGAATTCTACTTCTCTCACACATTGACATTCTCACCATAGTTGTCAGTGTACTTATTTCTCTAACTGCACTCACCACTCTGTGATATCTGTGATATCATGAGTCAGTCCATCAAGCTATCATCTTATTATCATGTCTTTTATTTTTCTTAAAACCCAGAGATGAGTAAGACTATCTGTATCTATCTCTCTATTTTATTCAGCATAAGAGATTGCACTTGCATCATTGTATAGGAAAATTTCATGACTTCATATCTTCTGACGATTGCATAATATTCCGTTGTGTATATATACCACTGTGTCTTTAGTCACTCATGTACTGAAGGGCATCTTGGTTGTTTCCAGAGTCTGGCAATTATAAATAGCTCAGCAAGAAATGTAGGTGTGAGGAAGGCATTTTTAAATTGTATTTTTATGTTTCTAGAGTATATCACTGGGAGTGGTATATGTATAGCTTCATAGAGCAACTGGTTTTCATTTTTTTTAATTTTTTTATTTTTAATTATGAGAACAAGGATGCAAAGAAAGAGGACAAGGTAAAGTTACAGTGGAAGGACAATACATAACATAATTCTCAGAAGTCCCCTTGCTGATATCCCAACTTTGAAATTTCATCCAAAGAACATTAAGATTGTAACACACTATAATATTTCTTAACAGCACACAAGGCAATCTAAAGCCATAAAACTTACATAACTCCTTAAACATTACAGGCATAGCATTTTTTTTACATTTCCATATTCATGCATATTAGCTTAAGTTAACCTCAAATTTTAAATGGGTTCTTTTTAAGGATTAGAGTCAAAGGAGCACAGCAAAAATGGTGTTAGAGTGGCAATTGTTGTTTGCATAGGCCCACCAAAATATGAGGGACATGGAAAGAAATAACCTTGGCCTAAATACAAAAAGACCCGACCCCTGAAGGTTACTGGCACAAGACCAACTCTAGGCTCCAGGCAAGCTAGATCGTCCAATCCAAGACATTGTCTGTAGTGCCAACACACTTATATTTTTCACACAGTCTCTGTTGTTGGTATCAAGCTTCTATATTAAAGATCCTGGAATCTGTATATCCAACATTGAAGTCAGGATGTGGAGCGTCCTCTGGTTTCACCTCACAATCAAAGGGCAATGCAGGGAGCCCTGTCCTGTAAGCAGGTCGTTGTTGTTGTTAAGTCTTCTCAGTGTTAATGGAAGTCTCTTTTGAGCAGGACAATGTCTGAGCAGTGTAGAGTCTTCCTTAGTAGAGGATTGCTTCCAGGTGATGCTATAAACCAGCCTGGATGTTTTGTGAATGGCTTCCCTGGTTCAGGGAAATGCCCTTTCTTCTGAGGTCTGTGCCAGGTCGTTATGTCAATGTTCAGGGTGTAAGGTCCCTTTGCACTATAAGATTTGTCTGTACCAATATCTATTAGATAGGATCTTATTTATATGTATAGTATTTTCCCATTTTAATGTGCCTATGCAAAAAAGGAGCAATGTCACGTGGTGTTCTTGGCGCATATGGGGGTGATAAGAACAATTATGGTTCAATCATAAGCATTAATCTGGGGGACTCTTTCTCTAAGATTCCTTGTTAAACAGCTCAAAAAGAGAAGATGAAAAGTGGTTAAAATCGTCACTATATAAGACAACATTTAGTAAGAATTATAGCTGTCAGAGAAAAAACACAAAATATTCTAAAGAAATACGTGTCCATTTTATGTATCTTGAAACAGTTTGGGGTTGTTACACACAATACACGGCTTTGGTCTGTGATAAGGCTTGTACACTACTGATTAAAAAGAGTAATGTAGATTAGAGATGTTTGGGGGGATAGAGAGTAAAGGAATAAAAAAGAGCTTTGTAGGGATGTGGGAAAGGGCACAATACAAAATAAAGATTCTGGATACGTAAAACGTAACATAACAGTTAGGAATACTCTTAATATATGAAGTACGCATGGGTTTTTATTTTTAAGCAATCTTATATGAGCCCTTGACTATGTCCTTATGCGACTATGTTTTCCAGTATCCAATGACATCAGTGCAGTGAAGTATATTTTATATTTAAAAATATGTATCATAATTATTTTTCTTCTTGTTTATATTGTGTATTATGTTGATGGATTTATGAATGTTAAACCATACTTGCATTCCTGGGATGAAACCTACTTGATCATAGTGAATGATCTTCTTGATAAGGCATTGAATTCTATTTGCCAGAATTTTATTGAGGATCTTTGCATCTGTATTCATCAAGAATATTGCTCTGTAATTTTATTTTTTGGCTGTATTTCTGTCTGGTTTTGGTATCAAGGTGATATTGGCTTCATAGAAGCTGTCTGGAAATGTTCTCGTTTTTTTGATTTCATGAAAGAGGCTGGCCAGGATTGGTAGTAGTTCCTCCTGAAAAGTTTGAAAGAATTCATTAGTGAATCCATCTGGACCTGGGATTTTCATTTTGGGGAGACATTTGATTACTGTTTTAATTTCCTCAATAATGATGAGGGTGTTTAGACATGCTACATCCTCCTTGTTTAACCTTGGAAGATTATAAGAGTTCAAAAATTTATCCATTTCTTCCAGGTTCTCATGTTTTGTGGCATAAAGTTACTCAAAGTAATCTCTGATTACTCTTTGAATCTCTGCAATATCTGTAGTGATCTCCCCTTTTCATTTCTAATATTGATTATCAAGTTTTTCTCTCTCTTTCTTTGTGAGTTTTGCCAAAGATCTATCAATCTTACTTATTTTTACAAAGAACAAACTTCTGCTTTCATTGATCTTTCGGATTGTTTTTTGAGCTTTCACTTTATTGATTTCTGCTCTAAGCTTTGTTATTTCCTTCTGTCTCCCTCTTTTTGGTTCCTTTTGTTGACCATTTTCTAATTTTATGAGCTGCGTCTTAGGCTATTCAGGTATGCCCCTTCTTCCATCCTGATGTGTGCTTGCAAAGCTATGAATTTTCCTCTCAGTACTACTTTTGCTGTGTCCCATAGATTCTGATAATTTGTGTCTTCATTGTCATTTGTTTTCAGGAAAGTTTTAATTTCCTCTTTGATTTCATCTCGGACCCACTGGTTGTTCAGTAGCAGGCTATTTAGTTTCCAATTGTTAACGTTTTTCTTCTGTGTACCTTTGTAATTCACATCCAATTTCAGAGCTTTATGATCAGCAAAGATAGCCTGAATAATTGCTATTCTCTTAATTTTATGGAGATATGTTTTATGTACCAGCATGTGTTCTCTCCTGGAGAATGAGCCATGTGCACTAGAGAAGAATGTGTATCCAGGTTTCTGAGGATGGAGTGTCCTAGATAGATAGATAGATAGATAGATAGATAGATAGATAGACAGACAGACATATATATAGATATAGATATACATATATATCTACGAGGCCTCTTTCATTTCTCTTCTCAGGTCTAATATATTTTTGTTGAGTTTCAATCTGGTTGACCTACCAAGTGTTGAAAGGGCCGTGTTGAGGTCTCCCACAATTATTGTGCTATTACTGATGTCCTCTTTCAAATTTGTCAATAGTTGTATTAGATATCTTGCTGGTCTCTCGTTAGGTGCATATATATTTAATATTGCGATTTCTTCCTGCTATACATATCCTTTGATTAGTACATAATGTCCATCTTTATCCCTTACAACTTTTCTGAGTCTAAAGTTTGCATTGTCAGACATTAATATTGCCACCCCAGCATTTTTAATGGTGTTGTTTGCTTGGATAATATTCCTCCAGCCTTTGATTTTGAGTTTATATTTGTTATGACTCTTCAGGTGTGTTTCTTGTAGGCAGCAGAAGGTTGGGTTAATCTTTTTTATTCATTTGCCACTCTGTGCGTCTTAATTGGTCCATTTAATCCATTGACATTGAGAGAGACGATTGTCATGTGAGTTAATGCCATATTTATTTATAAGATTGATGTGTCTGTTGGTTTATTTTGTCTTAATTGTTCTTTCAGTTTCTCCTTTAAGGCTGGTTTTGTATCTGTAAAATTTCTGAGCTGTTGTTTATCCGTGAAGCTATGGATCCTTCCTTCAAACCTGAACATGAGTCGAGCTAGGTGAAGCCTCCATTTCAGTCAGTCTTGTCACAATATCCCACCACTGTCTTCTGGCCTTGAGAGTTTCTTGTGACATGTCTCTTGTAAATCTTAAGGATGTTCCTTTGAATGTAATTTCCCTTTTGGATCTTGCTGCTTTCAGTATCCTATCTCTATCTGTGGGATTTGTCATTGTGAGTAGATGTGTCTTGGGGTGCTTATTTTTTTTTATATCTCTTTTAGTTGGTACTCTTTGGGCATACAGAATTTGGTTGCATACAGTCGTTATCTCTGGGAGATTCTTTGTAATGATGTCCTTGATTGTTGATTCTTCCTGGGGATTCTCTTCCTATGTTTCTGGGACTCCAATGATTCTTACGTTGTTTCTGTTGAATTTATCCAATATTTCTATTTTTATCTGTTCAGAATCTTCTTTGAGGTTCTTTTCAAATCTCTTTTGTTGTATAGAGTTATTATGCCTCTCATATTCTAGCTGTCTAATTCTGACTTCAGCTTCTGTTACTCTACTGGAGAGGCTTTCCATAGAGTTTTGAATTAACTCTACTGCATTTTTAGTCCCATTATTTCAGTTTGGAGTTTTCTAATTTCCATATTTGTGGTCTGTTCAGATTGATCTATGCCCCCCCTTGAGTTTCATGAACATCTTCCATATCTCCAATCTAAACTCCCTTTCTGAGAGATCAACCAGGTAGTTGGCACCTTTTGGCTCAGCAGAGCTGCCATCCCCAGACTCTACGCATGTAGTTGTCCTTCATTGTTTCCTCATTATCACCCTTTAACTGTATTTCTGTGTATTGCAATAGGGTTTGTACTACATAAAAAGTGCACGGCCGCAGAACTAGGAGGAGCTGCCACGCTTTTATTTTTTTTTATCCCCCCCCCCCCTGTAATCTTTTTGGTTGGACCCAGGGATCACAAAGCAGCTTCAGGCGTGGCCCTCAAAAACAGTCTGCTGGCGCTAAAGCAGGCAGGGATCAAGGAGTGGTGGACAGATCCATCCCTACCTTCAGTCAGACTCCAGAGAGCTCAGCTCTCTGTGCTTCTCCCAGATTGACCCAGGATCCTAAAAAATATGTATCATAATTAACAATGATGTCCATGAATTAGTTTCAGTCATACAACGTTCAACACCCTTCATCAGTGCTGGTTTCCCACCACCAATATCTGCATGTTTCTTCAGTCCTCTTTTCTGCCCACTTGCCTGCCTGCCTCTGGGACAGACATTTTTCTTCTCTCTCTCTCTCTCTCTCTTTCCTCTCTCCCCTTCTCTCTCACTCTCTCCCTTTTTCTTTCATTTTAGACATTGGTTTGCAATATTAGTACTGAAAGAGATTAATTCATATCACTTTATCTTCTTTAATTGGAATTTTATTTCATTTTTACACTATCATTATTATAGCACAGTGAGCACAAACTTGTTGGTAGTTGGGTTTCAGTTCTATAAAAGAACAAATACCTTCACCAGTGCAACCTTTCGAGCACCATTGCCTCCAGCCCCCCTCCTTCTCAACTGCCTGTCTTTGAGAAAGGCATTGTAGTTCTCTTACTCACTATTATTGTCATGAAAGATGTTAGTGGAGTTATTTGTCTAACTGCACTCATCACTTTTTGAAGCAACTTCAAAGTATCTTTGGCTTGTCTTTCCAGCCCTCATCTCTATTATCTCTGGGTATTATTAAAATAATGTCTTATTTTTCTTAAATCCCACAGATGAGTGTGACTTTTTTAACTCTATCTCTTTCCCTCTGACTTATTTCACTCAGCATAATAGTTCCCATGTCTATCTATGTATAGGAAAATTTCCTGACTTCATTTTCTTCTGAAGGCTGCATGGTATTCCATTGTGTTTATGTACCAGTTTCTTTAGCCACTCATCTGTTGTCAGGCATTTAGGTTGTTTTCAGGTTCTGGCTATTGTAAATGGTTCTGGCCTGAATAAAGGTGTACAGAAGGCAGTTTTGTATTGTGTTTTTGTGTTCCTATGCTATATCCCTAGGAGTGGTATAAGCTGGATCATATGGAACCACATTTTCCAGCGTTTTGAGAATCTACACAATGTTTTTCATAAAGGCAGGACTCGACAACATTACCCCTTTCTCCCCACATCCATGCCAACACTGATTGTTCTTTTTTTTTTTTTTTCATTTATGCCCATCTCTGTGGCGTGAGATTGTACAAATTCACTAAAATCTTGAAAGTTTCATTTCAATTTAAAAACTCCATACATCACCAGAATAAACATTTTGATTAAACTGTGATGTATAGATTAAAAGTCCTAAAGGTGTAATATTTAGGACAAATAATTAAAAATAATTTCTGAGAAATGACATTAGAAAAATTTCTATAGAGTCATCATGAGATAGTTGTTCATATTTGCATTTCAGTCCTAGAATGTTTCAACACCCATTACGTATTTTTTAACTTTTGTAAATCCCAAATGGAAGCATTTGGTTCTGTTTTGTAAATGTGGGGGAGGAAAGGTTTGGAATGGTCAAATAACATTATGGTTTATGGGAAGAAATGCACAAGTATAATTATAAAAGGGCTATAAGCCTTTTATAATTATAATTTTAAATTATATAAAATATATATATTTCATGATATTTATGATACTTATAAAATTATACATAATACATGTAATATATAAAATAATTTTATATTATATTAAGATTTATAATTTTATAAAATGGTATATTTATTACAATACAAATGACAATTATAATTATGATTATAAAAAGAATTTATGTCCTTTGATGTGATGATCTAGAAAGTCTTTTGGGGAAAAGATGCTAAGATGTTTCTTAGCAATTATATAACTAATTCATTTGTCCATCTTTTCTTCACAATGATTTCATCTCTTTTTTGATACTGAAATGTAGTACTTCCTAATAGTTTTGTGTTATTACTGAAAATACAAACTGCAATCCTATCATTGTAGTCTATGAATTGTCTTAACTTTGTGTTGATTATTTTAATTAATTCTATGTAGTCTCACTTGTAGGGTTTTGATTCTGTGGGTTGTGTTTGTTGCTTTCTCTCCAAAGCAAAAAATAAGGGAAATCTCCATGTCAAGGAGTTTTAGTTCTATTTTAATTTAAGTTTTCAGTTTTAAGAGGATTAATCTTTACAGCTTTCGACAAAGAGGTGAATTTTTTTTGTGTGTAGCTTCATAAGCGAATTGATCCATTCTTCAACAATGTTATAGCAACCCTTGACTATATCATTTGGTGACTATGTATTCCCCTTTACAATGACATCAGTGCAGTGAAATAACAGATAGGATGTGCTTGAGTTTCTTTCATGTCACAAATAAAATAGCTAACGTCATGAAGGAAGGGAACAAATTTCAGGATTAAAATTTGAAGACAAATATTAAAGGAATTAAAAGCCTTGGAAGTACTTTCTGAATTCTGTAGTTAATTAAAGTACAATTAAAGTTTATATATAAACAGCTGCATATATACCTATATATACATATATCTACATATGGGTGATTCTTAGCAGTGTTGATGAGAATCAAGGAACATTCAGACAGTTGTACTCTATGCGATCCCCATCGCCTGTGCAGTATGTGAACCCTTCAGTTCATGGCCTCTTCTATGAAACCAAATAAGGAAAAAAAGCCATGGAAGTACTTTCTGTATTCTCAGTCAGTGCATTATCATAGGGTTAAAGTTTTATATATATATATATATATATATATACACATATGTATGGATTATATATATGTAAGTATGTGTATATATACTTCTCTGGGAACTCCATTGTCTATGCAGAGTCTGTGATCTCGTCTGCTTCACAGCCTTGTCTGTGAAACTACCAAAGCTAAAACTATGTTGCTTGGCCTCCACCCTCAACTGTTTACAAAGGGTGAATAAGCATCACATACAGGAATGCAGCACTGACCTGCACAACATGAGCACCCAAAAAACCCTATGAATCATAGAAGCAGAATGTGTGAGCACCACAGGTGAGGAAGAGGCAGTGACAACTCTGCAGACTCTGTGAGCACCTAATCCAGACCAGAGCTCCTTGCCAGCAACTTAGCCACATGTGTGAGTCCCATAACCACACATATGTGTCATCATAGGCAATAGCCACAACAATAGTTAAAAAGGTATGAGAGAAAACATTACAAAACCAAAGCAGTACTCTTTAGCTAGATTCACAAGGGAGATGAACCTAAATGACAACATAGTCATGAAAAGAAACAAAGAGTCAGTGGTCATCTAAGTAGAACCTTACACATTAGCACTCAGAGAAGACAAGAGCCAACAAAAGTTTATTAGGATTGGGAAAAGAGGGAGGGAGGAGAGATGCTGAATATTAGGTAGAAACTGTAGGCAATCAAAGAGAAATTTTGGTCCATTAAATGGGCAATGAAGGAGTGAGATCAAGCAATGCCATGTTGTATAATTCAAGTTTACCCGAGAAGTATTCTTCTACAAAGTCAGACAGCGTGGTGACTTACTGAATATCAACTGACTTAGTTGTGGAAATGATAGGAATGTATCAAACCATGGTGTCCTATACCTAAAACACAAGGTATTTCAGTATTTGTGAATGGACCTAATGGTGCTAAAATGTTTTGATATAATTATTACTGAGCTCCCCACTCGACAGTAGAAAGAGGGTTACTGAGACCATAATAACTTCAGTTTGAAACATTTCTTTATTTTATTGGGCCAATCTGAGCTCGTGAGAGCTCTGACGATGGCATGCAGTGATGAGAAATTGTGCAGTTTCTTGCACTCCTGAGAAGAGGAGGGACTGTGAGTTGGGTTCTGGAGTCCTCTCTAGTGTCCACCCCCTCAATGACTGACACCCTTCTAAGATAGGGCAAGAACCTATGGGACTCCTGAGGCTCATCTCTGGCTAGAGCAGGGGGGGGGAGGAAGGAAGGAAGGAAGGAAGGAAGGAAGGAAGGAAGGAAGGAAGGAAGGAAGGAAGGAAGGAAGGAAGGAAGGCAGATTCAGGGAAAGGAAGGGAGGGATGGATGGATTTGTGATTTCTCCTTGATTCAAAAACTGGCCGACTCTGAAAATGGAGACCAGAGGCGCCAGTCCGGGGAGGCCCTCAGGGGAAATACCGGGGGAGCATGAAGGCTGAGTGCAGGATCTTCCATTCTGAGGAAGACAGAAAGAAGACTCCAGAGAGAGATCCCCAGGGATTTCTGACACACCTTGGCCATCTGGATCCAGTGTTCCATATACCGCGCCCCTGTCCTGGGCTATGCCCGTCATGTCTCCCAGGCAGGTGGATATGACACCATTGGCAACATTATTAAAATGTGCCATCACTGCCTGGACCGTGGGGTCCCTGAACTCTCCATCCTCCTCCATTTGGCACAGGCTGGGTGCCTGGCATTGTTGTGGGTCTACCCTCTGCAACAGCTCCTGGGAGTAGGGAGAGTGTCATAAGGAGATGCCAAAGCTTCCTCGAGTTCCTTGAAGGGTTTCCAAGTGGAGCAGCAGAGTCAGAATGCCTTCCTGTAGGAGGAGTGGGGCTGGCTGCTCCCTGCAGGAGTACACTCAGGAGCCCCTGGGATTTCACAGCGGTAAAGACTGTGTTTCTAGTGTCCCCTCTCAGCTTCTGACTTGATCAACTGCTAGAAAGCAGGCCATGTGCTCCACGGGAGCCCCAACCCTCTGTTTCCCCTCTGGTCTGCCCCATTCAGGGACACTTGGGTTGGGGGAAGGACACCAGGTGCTGGGTGTCCCTGGTAATGATGTCCTCCCAGGGCAGCTTCTAGGGACTAAGTTAGCCTATAGGCCATGGTCAGCAGGAAATTGGTGGCCCTTGGGGGAAGCCAGGTCTACTAGCATCTGGCCACATCTGTGTCTTTCAGTGGGCTTTCTGTCTCTGCATGACCTCTGTTTTCACAGATGTGGTCCAGCTCCGTTTCTCTGGCACCAGAGACACCTTGGGAGCTGGGAATAGGAGGATTGAGGGAGAGAATGATTGGGGGATGGGAACCTCTAGGGCAAGAGGCCTGAGCAGAAAACTCAGGGCCAAGTGGTGGGAGGCCCAGGCAGCCCCACCAGGATGCCTGAGGTCTGTGCTCACCGTGTCCATCCAGGTGATGTGCCAGGCCAGCAAGGTAGAACGCAGGCAGGAAGCTTAGAGGCGAGGAGTCCACACACCTGCCTCTTCCCTCTTTTTGGGATGTCTATTCCTAGAGCATTGTAAGGCTCCAGGCTGGCTTGAGTTTCTGAGGCACAAACTCAGCCTGGTTGTCCTGTGTGCTCTTGTGGGGTGCAGGAAAGCAGCAACTCACAAGTGGGTTTCCTCAAAGATGGGTGAAGCCCGAATTGAGTTGGCTAGATGTCTGTGCAAATTCCTAGTGCAAGGCCCCAGCTCCTCTTCTCAGGAGGGAAGGCCCACTTTGGATGCAGGAAGGCTCTAGAGCTGAAGCCGGCTCCACGAATCCTTGGGATACTCCTTGAACTTTTCTATCGATTTCAGGCTTGGCTGTGCATGTCCCCAAATCCGCTGCTGCAGGCTCTCCAATGGGAAGTGCAAACCCTAGGGCCTAGGTGCTGCTGCCCTTCCGTGAGCTGCGGAGGGCACAGAGTCCATTGGCAAGGGCACAAACTCTGGTGTTCTAGGACCTCCTTGATCCTGCTCTCTTTCTTGAGGACCGAGGCTTTGGGTGGCTCTAGAGCAGGCACTGGAGCAAGAGCAAAAGGGCCAAGGGCCCCGGACAGGGAACAGAGAGTCCTTGCCCAGGTGCCTTGGCAGCAAAGAGACCCCCACCCTCCCGAGAGGACAGAATACCCAGTCCTAATTCCTCCCTGATCTAGCCCCAGTGCAGGCTCGTCCCAATCTGGGTTGGGATCTCTGGGAGCCAGGGGTTCCAAGTGTACCAGGAGCTTGATGGCGCTGCCACAGATATCCACTTGGAAATAGCACGCAGGGATCCTGAGCCAGGCAAAGAACCACAGACTCTCTGGATCCTTCATGTATGGCTTCACCCAGGGGACCAGCAGAGGAAAGAGTGAGCTGGGGAGAAAGAAGTAGGGGTGGAGGAGCCTCAGCTGCCGGGTATGGCTCCAGCACAGGCACTGCACCCATGGTCAGTGCGAAGCACTCACCTTTGAGTCAGCTCATGCAGGCACTCCTGGGGGATGATGATGGTCCGCTCAGAGTACACGATGGAGGAGTGGGTGGAGAGGGTCCACGCTGGCATGACTGGAGGCAGCCCATGGACCAGAGTCTATATGGTCTTTGCCTGGACGGTGAGCATGGTGCAGGCCTTGGCTACACACAGGCCTGACTCCCACTCAGTTTGTGCGAGAAGAGACACACAGTCAGGGAAAGCTCTGCGAACCAGCAGGGGGTCTGCTCAGGAATTCCAGCACTTCAGAAACATGGTGATGGGAGAGCCCACATGCAGAGATGGTGCAGGCTTCCGTAGGTGGGACATCCAGAGAATTGGCAGATATGGGGTATCTTCGTGATTTTGATGGCACCAAGAATAGCTAACTTCCCCCGGAATGAAGAGCTCAAGAAGACAACGTCTGAGGGAGAGATTAGGAGACACTACCCGCCTGCGTGATCCACCGAAACCCATGGAGGAGGATCGATCTCAGGGGTCTGCTCTGTCAGGCAGCATGGAACCTAAGAACTGTCCACCCACTGGCCTGCGCATTCCCCTGCCTGTCTACTCCTACTAGCACTGCAGCTTTCCTGACTTGAACACAAGATGAAGGAGGACACCCAACCTTAGCAGGCCTCTCTGTCTTACAAGATATCACTCTGCTCCTTGTGCTTAGTTTAGGAGTGGAGGCTTCCCAGTTGTGAAGGTGTCACTTTGCTCACTATTTCCCCAGAGCAGTGGCCATGGTGCTTGGTGGTCTGGTGCTCTGGCCCATTGCCTAGAAGGTAAAGACTAAACCATTTCATTAGCTCCTTGATATTAGGTGAGGTTTCAAGAGATCTACAGAGTGGCTGGGCCAGGAAGTGCCAGGGCCTTTCGAGCTCTTCTGTGATTTTAGCTGTAAAAGTCTGGCATATACATAGTCTGGGAGGGCACAGGATGCTCCCTCTAGTCACAGATGAGATGGTCAGTATGTTTTGTCATGTCCAGGTCAGAAGCTTTTGGGTCATGGAAACATAAGACCACCTCCATGAAAATCAATGTGTCATGCCAAAACACCTGGACTGCTGTTTTCTGTGTGGTCACTAGGTTAAGATATTTCTTTCTAGTCTAACTTCATTTCAAATCCTTCTCTAGTGAATGGGATGATTTCTAAGGACCTGAAAGTCCTACAAGTCCATTCTAGCTGACTGGTCTCTTGGGATCTTGGGATGAAAGTTGAAAGAGTAACAGTAGAAAATAGGAAGGTGTTTGATCTATTGAAAAGGTCAAGTGTATACCAATTTTTCAGTCCATTCCTATCACTGTGTGACCATCACCTCTTTTGAACATTGATTCTATAGGTATCTGTGAATAGTGTTTCCTTGAATATTCCTTGCCTGTCCCACTTCCCATGACTGTGGGAAAGCCATGTGATAGTCCCAGGAGAGCATTTGAATGTGAAATTTGGACCTCCTCATAAGGTCCTGACTCTGGCTATGGAGACCACCTGCTCCCTCACTTACCTTAGGCTTGACATGGGCTGGATTGGGGGTGCGGGTCACAAGCTGCTTCTGTGTCAAGTCTGAGAATCCAAATCCTTCCAGGAATGCTGCCCTCATTTGCTCAGTTGAGCTCTGTCAAATATGGCAGTAACCAAATCAGGAGCTTAGTATGAGCCACACATGGTCATAGCCCTGCCAATGATTTTGAAGTTAAGATACCAGTAGCATCTGAGATCCACCAATACAGACAGCATAGCATAGGACTCAGGGTTGCCACATGGGCATGGGATCTTCACCCATTGCCCCCACCACCCATCACCACTTCCCATTTCTGCCTCCTGGGACCTGGGATTCAATCGTCACAAACACACCTGGCTATCTGTTATCTACTATCTGAATTGAGCAAATCCTTCAACAAATTCCTCCTTCATCTCAGAAACTGTTTCTATTACTCCCTGTCTCACATATAATTTCTCTTACCAAATGCTCACACAAATACAGACACACACACACACATACACACAGACATAATATATGAGAGACTCCTTAAGTGGCATCCTAAATAGGAACTGACCAGTACTAGTCTGCCCTGGGTTCCCACATGTACCTTTGGACATTTGTTGGCAGTTGGCCCATGACTGTGGCCTTGTTGTCTAGTCCATGGTCTTCGTTGAAGGCTGGGTCTCTCAATCTTGGTCTCTCAATCATGGGAAACAAGGGAGACATGAAGAAAACATCTTTGTTGCTTGAGGCTCATGTGTCCGGTGAGCAGAGAGAATGTCAGTCGAGCCTCTCAATAAGCCAGTGAGGTCAAGATTCTATGACCTCACCTGCTATTTTTCAGTTAGACCAATCAGAAGAGCCTTCAAGCATCTTGTGTTTCTCCTCCATGTTAACTAGTTAAGTGTAGCCCCAGAACTAGGAGGAATCTCACAAAATCAGGGACTTATCACTTGGTCTCTCATTTGAATACAACCTTGTCTTTCTGGTCAGTCAGTACCCTAAGTATTACATTGTTCCACTTAAATCTTAATCCTGCCAATCCATGACTAGGGTATGTGTCTCCATTTTCTTGTGTCCTCATTTATTTCTTGAAGCAGGGATTGTAGTTTTCTTTGTATAGGTCCTTATATTCTTTATTTAAGTTGACTCCAAGATTTTTCAGTTTTTGAGATATTAAAGTGAATGATATTTTTTTAATATTCATATTATCTTATCTTTATTGGTGTACAAAAAAGCCATTGCTTTTTGTTAGTTAATTTTGTAGCCTGCCGCTTTGCTATATGAATTTATTGTTTCTAGAAAATTTTTCATTGAGAATTAAAGATTTTTCTAAATACTATATCATGTCATTTGCAAACAGTGATATCTTGATTTCATCCTTTGCTATTCAGAATACTGATATCTCTTTATTGCCTAATTACTATGCCATGAACCATTAGCTCTATTTTGAATAAGAGTGGTGAGAGAAAAGGCTTTTATTTTATCTCCATTGAGAGTAATATTTGCCATTGGCTTGTGGTAGAGGGCCTTGAATATCTTCAGAATGTTCCTTCCATCCTGATGAAAGTTTTTTATCAAGAATGGTTTTTGGGTGGCCGGAGAGATAGCATGGAGGTAAGCCCTTGCAATCAGAAGGTCGGTGGTTCAAATCCTGGCATCCCATATGGTCCCCAGAGCCTGCTAGGAGTGATTTCTGAGCATAGAGCCAGGAGTAAGCCCTGAAGGCTGATGGGTGTGACCCCAAAACAAAAAAAGAAAGAATGAGTTTTGGACCTTATCAAATACTTTCTCTTCATCTATTGATCTCATCATATGGTTTTTATTTTTCTTTTTGTTGACATGGTGTATTATTTTGATTGATTTACATATATTAAACCATCCTTGCATTCCTGGAAAAATTCCTATTTGGTTGTGGTGTATATGACCCTCCTGATGAGGCATGGGGTCCTATTTGCAAGAATTTTGTTGAGAATATTTGTATAGGTGTTTGTCAGGGATGATGGTCTGTAGTTTTCTTTTTCTTTCTTCCTTCCTTCCTTCCTTCCTTCCTTCCTTCCTTCCTTCCTTCCTTCCTTCCTTCCTTCCTTCCTTCCTTCCTTCCTTCCTTCCTTCCTTCCTTCCTTCCTTCCTTCCTTCCTTCCTTCCTTCCTTCCTTCCTTCCTTCCTTCCTTCCTTCCTTCCTTCTTTCTTTCTTTCTTTCTTTCTTTCTTTCTTTCTTTCTTTCTTTCTTTCTTTCTTTCTTTCTTTCTTTCTTTCTTTCTTTCTTTCTTTCTTTCGTTTTTTATTTTTATTTTTGAGTCACACCCAGCAGTGCACAGTGTTTACTTCTGGCTCTGTGCTCAGATATCACATCTGTCCTGGATCAGCGACTTGGAAGGCAAACGCTCTTCCATTGTGCTCTCTCTCTAGCCCTGTCGTTTTCTTTTTTTGCAGCATCTCTGTATGAATTTTCTATCACAATAATGTTAGTTTCATAAAAACTATTTGGGAGTGTTCATGATTCTGCAATTTCATGACAGCCTGGAAAGGATTGGGAGTATTTCCTATTGAAAGGTTTGAAAGAATTCATTAATAATCCACCTGGGCCTGAGCTTTTGTTTTGGGGAAGACTTTTGATAACCATTTTAATTTCCTCAGCATTGATGAGTCTGTTTAGCTATTCTGGTTTAACCATGGAAGATTATAAGAGACCAAGAATTTATCAATTTCTTCCAGGTTTTCATGTTTCATGGTATAGTTTGTCAAAGTAATCTCTGATTATCTTTTGAATCTCTGCAGTGTCTGTAGTGATTTCCCCATTTTCATTTCTGTTATGGTTTATTAAGTTTCTTTCTCTCCATTTCTTTATAAGTTTTGCGAGTGGCTTATTGATCTTGTTTATATTTTTTAAAGAAACACCTTTTGCTTCTGTTGATCTTTTGGATCTTTTTATTGATTTCTATTTCATTGATATCTTCTTTAAGCATTGTTATTTTCTTCTGCCTACCGATTTTTGGTCCCTTTTGTTGATAATTTTCTGTGTCATTAAGCTTTTTTATAGGCCCCTTCTTCCTTTCTGATGTGTGCTTGCAAAGCTACAAATTTTCCTTTTAGTACTGCTTTTGCTGTGTCCTATAAATTATGGTAATTTGAGTCTTCATTGTCATTTGTTTACAGGAATGTGTTGATTTCCTCTTTGATTTTATCTCTGACCCACTGATCAGTAGTGAGTTGTTTAATTTCCAGGTGTTAAAGTTTTTCTTCTGTGTCCCTTTGTAGTTCACTTCTAAATTCAGTGCCTTGTGATCTGAGAGAGTAATGTGTACAATTTCTATCCTCTTGACTTTACAGAGACAGGTTTTATGGGCCAGCATATGGTCTGTTTTGGCGAATTACCTATGTGTATTGGAGGAGAATGTATATCCAGTTTTATGGGGATGGAGCATCCTATATATATAACTACTAGTTTACTTTCCTCCATTTTAGTTTTCAGAGCTAGTATATTCTTGTTGGGTCTCATGTATAAGGGGTGACAGGGCAGTGTTGAGTTCTCCCATTATTAATGTGTTGCTATTGATAAATTCTTTCAGATTTGTCAACAATTATATAAGTGTTTTTCTGGTCCCTCAATGGGTGCATATATGTTTAGGATGTGATTTCTTCCTGTTGTTCAGATCCTTTTATTAGTACTAAATGTCCATTTTTGTCCCTTATAATTTTTCTGAGTCTAACGTTTGTGTCATCTGATATTTATATGGCCAGTCCAGCTTTTTAATGAAATTGTTTGCTTGGATGATTTTCCTTCAGCCTTTAATTTTGAGTTTGTTTGTTTTGACTATTCAAATGTGTTTCTTGTAGGCAGCAAAATATTAGATTCAACATTTTGATCCATTTTGCCACTCTGTGTCTCTTAGCAGGTACATTTAGTACATTGATGTTGAGAGAGAAAATTAGGTCATGGGCTTTAGTGTCATCTTTGTGTAGAAGTTTGTTGTGTCTGTCTTGTCTAAAAGTAGACTTTCAGTTTTTCATTTAAGGCTGGTTTTGAGAGTTTCTGAGCTGTTATTTATCCTTGAAGCTACATATATTTCCTTCAAACCTGAAAGTGAGTCTGGTTGGGTGCAGTATTCTAGGCAAAGCATTCATTTCATTGAGTTTTGTCACTATATCTCTTTGTCACTATACCTTCTGACCTAAGGGTTTCTTGTGGCATATCTGCTATAAATTTTAAGGATGCTCCTTTGAATATAGTTTCCCTTTTTGATCTTGCTGCTTTCTGAATTCAATCCCTATCTGTGGGATTTATCATTGTGACTAGGATGTGTCTTGGGGTGCTTTTCTTAGGGCCTCCTTTAGCTGATACTTTTGGGGCATGCAGGATTTGGTTGCATGCTGTCTTTAGCTCTGGGAGTTTTTCTGTAATAATGTCCTTGACTGTTGATTCTTCCTGGGAATTATCTTCCTGTGTCTCTGGGACTCCAATGATTCTTATGTTGTTTCTGTTGAGTTTATCAAAGACTTCTATTTTCATCTGTTTGAATTCTTTGAGTGTCTTTTTTCTTATCTGATCATTTGCTTCATGCAGAAAAGCAAGAAACCAGGCAGGGAGCAAAGCAGGAAACCAGGCTTAGAGTAAAACAGCAGTTTGTGTGTGTGTGTGTGTGTGTGTGTGTGTGTGTGTGTGTGTGTGCGCGTGCGTGCGTGCACGCCAAAACACATGGCAGGCATCAGCCTTTGCCCTTTGTGGGTGGAATCATCCTACCTTGTGCAAAGCTCTGAAAAGATTTTGTCTGCTGGGCTTTTCTTGGCTTGTGCTGGGTCCGTGAAGAGATTATGTCTGCTGGCACCATTTTTGGCTGCCTCAAGCAGAAAAGCAGGAAACCAGGCAGAAAGCAAAGCAGGAAACCAGGTAGCTGAAATTCTTATTTATTTAAGAATACCTATCTAAATACTTGAAAGAGGGCCAGAGAGATAGCATAGTGATAGGGCGTTTGCCTTGGACTCAGCCGATCCAGGAAAGATGGTGATTCGAATCCTGGCATCCTGTATGGTTCTCATGCCTGCCAGGAGCTATTTATGAGTACAGAGCTGGGAGTAACCCCTGAACACCACCAGATGTGACCCCCAAAAAACCAAAAATAAATACCTGAAAGATTGCTATCTGTACTTTTAAATTCCTTAAATCAAATGCTTTATTTAATAGGTTATTGTGTCTCTTCATGAAGCAACAAGGGACAATATTCAGCACATCTCTAGTTCTATGTTTAATCTGATCTACTGAGTAAATGTAGAACCTAACTTCACTTGGTAAATTTTGTATGCCCTATAGAAATACATTCTCAAGTCTTCTGGTTGATAAGTAACCATCATTATTCTCTGAAAAGTCTTTGGAGATCTGGCAAACTTTGCATATAGGGACAACACAGCTTTTAGACTGAGCTGTCCAGGATAAAGGACTTTATTCAACTGAGAAGCTTCATGTGTCTTGGATTTCAAAACTTTGCCTTGGCTACTGGAAAGCACATTGAAGCACAGATTAGTAAAAGACCCATCTAGATCACATAGTATTCACTTGACCCAAATTTGGCTTTCTCTTCTCCAAATTATCCAAATTCCCTGCAATTTTCTATTTAAACCATATTATTTTATTATTTTATAAAGACAAATCTTGCTTTCTCTTATTAAACTATAAAGTTCATAAGTAAAAGTAGTTAGGTGCCCATTATTGTCTTAGGACAATAATATTAATAAGTCTAAAAATATTCTCTCAGAGAGGCAAAGAAACATTAAGTAATTGTCTCCAGTTCAAGTAACTAATAAGTGCCCAAGATAATTTTTTTTTGTTTTTGGGTCACACCCAGTAGCTCTCAGGGGTTTCTCCTGGCTCTATGCTCAGAAATCGCTCCTTGCAGGCTGGGGGACTATATGGGATGCCGGGATTTGAACCACCAACCTTCTGCATGCAAAGCAAACACTTTACTTCCTGCCATCTCTCCCGGCCCCAACCCAAGATAATTTTTTTAACTTTAGAATTTGTAATTGTAAAACCAAATTTTCTATCTCTATTCTCCAAGCCTTTCATAAATCCAGGCTAACACAGAGTTTGCACTAATAAGAGTCTATGGCTTGGTCAATTAAACCCAGATCAGGACACAAAAATAACAACTCTAGCCAGTAGTAACTCCAGAAATTATGTACTTTGCCTACAATATTAGGTCATTTGTTTTTATTACTTAAATGGTAGTAATGAATATAAATGGACGTTTTCCCCATTATGAACCCCAGTTTTTAATCTTTTTCTATTATCTCCTCTTATTATTCTCTGTAGTAATTGATGATGCCAACATCTAAAACCCAGGTGATATACTTCCACTTCTCTGAGTATTCAACACTTGGGACACCAGAAAACAGTGAAGCTGAGTCCATTCTGCTCTAGAACAGAACGTTATATAGCACCAATTCTCTTCTTTGTTCAGTGCACATGATTATAAATATAAACAAATGCAGTGTCATTTGTATTGGATAAACGTTGCTCTGTTATTAGGAAAAGGTTTCAGAAAATATCAGTCTTAAAGTAGTTAAAAACCTGAGTCTATTTTTGTGCTTTTCTTGAATTAAGCATTTCTAGATCACTATGTACAAGAAGTCATGGCAAGGAAGCATTATGAATATCAGGTATTAAGAAACACTGGTGGAAATGATAAATGAGCTAAACATCTTTTGAATAATTTTAAGTTATTACTTGTATTTTGCTATATTTGTTATCATTAATTTAATGCATGGTGTAATTTTTTTGATCCATTATTTTTAAACTTTATTTTATTACAGTTTAGTAAGTTATGATAGTATTAAAATTTATAGTATTTATATATAAACATTGCTACATCTGACCATGAATGAAGTGCTCCTACCCTGCACTGCTGCTTTATTCTATATTTCTTCTAGTCTTGCATGCTACCTCTACCCTCTGTCCTCTCCACTCTTTGGTAAATGGTTCTGTATTTCAATGTTAAAGGTCTGCCTTTTTCATCACTGTATATTCTTATTTTGCCTTGATATTTCATAGATGGGTGTGATCATTTGGAGTTTGTTCCTTTCCTTGACTTATTTTGCTTAATGTGATACTTTCTGAATCCATCTATGTTGCAATAGAATGCATGATTTTTCTCTTTTTATTGCACCATAATATTTTATACCACAAAGATTCCACTTCTTAACATCTATCCCCAAAACAAAAACCATAAGTTCTAAAGGATATGAACTCAGCCCAAGGAGAAGTTAGTCTCAAAAAAGAAGTAATTCATTACTTAATCATAGTTTTTCTTTTCTAATTTATTTTAACCTGTCTCACTTATCTGATATTATTTTGTGAGTCTATGCCCTTAAATTCTAAGTTAGGGAAGAGTTTTTTTTTTTTTTTTTACCATGGAGAAATATAAATCACTGGGAAAGTGTGGGTATTGCAGAAATATTCAATCTGGTCTTAGAACTACTTAGAACTTAGAACTACATACACATACATAGTAACCAACTAAAAGACATTTCCGAAACAGTCTTTAAAAAATCAAAGTAAGATGCTTCCTATTACCTACATACTTATGCTATCTTCCATACAGTTTATAGAAATTTATAGAAATGAACACTGCTATTTGATAAGGTCCAACACCCATTCTTGATCAAAACTTTCAGCAAGATGGGAATGGAGGGAACCTTTCTCAATATAGTGAAGGCCATCTACCACAAGCCAGTGGCAAATATTATCCTCAATGGAGAAAAACTAAAAGCCTTCCCTCTAAGTTCTGGCACAAGACAAGGCTGTACTCTCTCACCACTCCTATTCAACATAGCACTGGAAGTACTTGCTATAGCGATTAGGCAAGAAAAAGATATCAAGGGAATCCAGATAGGAAAGGAAGAAGTCAACCTCTCACTGTTTGCAGATGACATGAGACTCTATTTAGAAAACCCTAAAGACTCTATCAAAAAGCTTTTAGAAACAATAGACTCATATAGCAAGGTGGCAGGCTACAAAATTAACACACAAAAATCAATGGCCTTTCTATACACCAATAGTAATAAGGATGAAATGGGCATTAAGAAAACAACCCTATTCACAATAGTGCCACACAAACTCAAATATCTTGGAATCAACTTGACTAAAAATGTGAAGGACCTATACAAGGAAAACTATAAAACTCTGCTCCAAGAAATAAGAGAGGACACACGGAAATGGAAACGCATACCCTGCTCATTGATTGGCAGGATTAACATCATCAAAATGGCAATACTCCCCAAGGCATTATACAGATTTAATGCCATCCCTCTAAAGATACCCATGACATTCTTCAAAGAAGTGGATCAGACACTTTTGAAATTCATTTGGAACAATAAACACCCTCGAATAGCTAAAGCAATCATTGGGAAAAAGAATATGGGAGGAATTACTTTCCCCAACTTTAAACTGTACTACAAAGCAATAGTTATCAAAACAGCATGGTATTGGAATAAGGACAGGTCCTCAGATCAGTGGAATAGGCTTGAATACTCAGAAAATGTTCCCCAGACATACAATCACCTAATTTTTGATAAAGGAGCAGGAAATCCTAAATGGAGCAGGGAAAGCCTCTTCAACAAGTGGTGTTGGAACAATTGGATAGCCACCTGCAAAAAATTGAACTTAGACCCCCAGCTAACATCATGTACGAAGGTAAAATCCAAATGGATTAAAGACCTCGATATCAGACCCAAAACCATAAGATATATAGAACAAGCACATAGGCAAAACACTCCAGGACATTACAAGCATCTTCAAGGAGGAAACTGCACTCTCCAAGCAAGTGAAAACAGAGATTAACAGATGGGAATATATTAAGCTGAGAAGCTTCTGCACTTCAAAGGAAATAGTGCCCAGGATACAAGAGCCCCCCACTGAGTGGGAGAAACTATTCACCCAATACCCATCAGATAAGGGGCTAATCTCCAAAATATCCAAGGCACTGACAGAACTTTACAAGAAAAAAACATCTAACCCCATCAAAAAATGGGGAGAAGAAATGAACAGACACTTTGACAAAAACGAAATACACATGGCCAAAAGACACATGAAAAAATGTTCCACATCACTAATCATCAGGGAGATGCAAATCAAAACAACGATGAGATACCACCTCACACCCCAGAGAATGGCACACATCACAAAGAATGAGAATAAACAGTGTTGGCGGGGATGTGGAGAGAAAGGAACTCTTATCCACTGCTGGTGGGAATGCCGTCTAGTTCAACCTTTATGGAAAGCGATATGGAGATTCCTCCAAAAACTGGAAATCGAGCTCCCATACGATCCAGCTATACCACTCCTAGGAATATACCCTAGGAACACAAAAATACAATACAAAAACCCCTTCCTTACACCTATATTCATTGCAGCACTATTTACCATAGCAAGACTCTGGAAACAACCAAGATGCCCTTCAACAGACGAATGGCTAAAGAAACTGTGGTACATATACACAATGGAATATTATGCAGCGGTCAGGAGAGATGAAGTCATGAAATTTTCCTATACATGGATGTACACGGAATCTATTATGCTGAGTGAAATAAGTCAGAGAGAGAGAGAGAAAAACGCAGAATGGTCTCACTCATCTATGGGTTTTAAGAAAAATGAAAGACACCCTTGTAATAATAATTTTCAGACACAAAAGAGAAAAGAGCTGGAAGTTCCAGCTCACCTCAGGAAGCTCACCACAAAGAGTGATGAGTTTAGTTAGGGAAATAACTACACTTTGAACTGTCCTAATAATGAGAATGTATGAGGAAAATGGAGATCCTCTCTAGAGTACAGGCGGGGGTCGTGTGGGGAGGAGGGAGACTTGGGACATTGGTGATGGGAATGTTGCACTGGTGATGGGTGGTGTTCTTTACATGACTGAAACCCAAACACAATCATGTATGTAATTAAGGTGTTTAAATAAATTAAAAAAAATCATTAGCAAAAGAAAAAAAAAACAAACAAAAAAAGAAATGAACACTGCTAAAAATAACATATCTCAGAGACACATATGACTTACCTTGATAATGATGCTTTCATTGCTTCTCTTATTTTATTTGTGCAGCAGGTGATCATTAAAATTAAGCTCTTGATTAAAATTACCCAGGGTAATTTATCTCAGGCTGCCTTCTCATTTAACAAATGAAGAGATTAATTAATACTGATGGAGCTGAAGTTTTTACCATGCTTACTAGCTCCTTGGGATAGAAAGCATCATAGTAACATAGAAATCCAATAATTAGCTGTTAATTCAACTTCTAGGCATCAATATACAGTCAGAAAGTCACCAACAAGTGAAGAAATTGACTTTATTATACATATTTAAAATAAGATCTAATGGCCAAAATTAAATTGTGTCCTTAAGTAATTAATTTATTAATAGAGAATCAAATTTCTTTTGTTCAGCATCATTTATCTACAATGTTCATCAATAGCATTGTTGTTTAGTATATCAAAGTTTTCCCATATATTAGAAAAAGTTAAGATTACCAAACTACATATTTTATAATTATCTTTATTTAAACACCATGATTACAAACATGATTATAGTTGTATGATTACAGTCATGTAAAAAACACGCCCCTTCACCAGTGCAACATTCCCACCACCAATTCCCCAGATCTCCCTCCTCCCCACCCCCACACCTGTACAAGAGACAAGCTTTCTACTTCCCTCATTCATTCACATTGTTATAATAGTTTTCAGTGTAGTCATCTCTCCAACTGCACTCATCACTCTATGTGATGAGCTTCCTGTCATGAGCTGCACCTACCAGCCCTCATCTCTCTTGTCTCTGAGATACTGTTAAAAATGTCTTTCATTTTTCTTAAAGCCCATAGATGAGTGAAACCATTCTGCGTCTTTCTCTCTCCCTCTGACTTACTTTACTCAGCATAATAGATTCCATGTGCATCCATGTATAGGAAAATTTTATGACTTCATCTCTCCTGACGGCTTTAGCCACTCATCTGTTGAAGGGCATCTTGGTTGTTTCCAGAGTCTGGCTATTGTAATTAGAACTGCAATGAATATAGGAGTAAGGAAGGGATTTTTGTATTGTATTTTTGTGTTCCTCGGGGATATTACTAGGAGTGGTATAGCTGGATCATATGGAAGCTCAATTTACAGTTTGTGATGGAATCTCCATATCGCTTTTCATAAAGGTTGTACTAGACGGCATTCCCACCAGTGTGAAAAAGAGTTCCTTTCTCTCCACATCCCCGCCAGCACTGCTTGTTTTCCCTTTTTGTGATGTGTGCCAATCTCAGTGGCGTGAGGTGGTACCTCATAGTACTTTTGATTTGCATCTCTCTGACGATTAGTAATGTTGAGCATTTTTTCATGTGCCTTTTGGCCATTTGCCTTTCTTCTTTTTCAAAGTATCTGTTCATTTCTTCTCCCCATTTTTGATGGGGTTAGTTGTTTTTTTCTTGTATAGTTCTGTCAGTACCTTGTAAATTTTGGATAATAGCCCTTTAACTGATGAGTATTGGGTGAAGAATTTCTCCCACTCAGTGGGTGGCCTTTGTATTCTGGGCACTATTTCCTTTGAGATGCAGAAGCTTCTCAGCTTAATGTAATCCCATCTGTTTAGCTTTGCTTCCACTTGTTTGGAAAGTGCTGCCTCCTCCTTAAAGATGCCATTAGTCTCAATGTCCTGGAGTGTTTCACCTACATGTTGTTCTATATACCTTATAGTTTCAGATCTGATATCAAGGTATTTAATCCATTTGGATTTTACATTTGTACATGGTATTAGCTGGGGGTCTGAGTTCGCTTTTTTGCAAGTGGCTAACCAGTTGTGCCAACACCACTTGTTGAATAGGCTTTCCTTGCTCCATTTAGGATTGCTTGCTCCTTTATCAAAAACTAGGTGGTTATATGTCTGAGGAACCTTCTCTGAGTACTCAAGCCTATTCCACTGATCTGAGCGTCTGTCTTTATTCCAATACCATGCTGTTTTTATAACTATTGCTTTGTAATACAGCTTAAAATTGGGGAAAGTAAAGCCTCCCATATTCCTTTTCCCAAGAAGTGCTTTAGCTATTTGAGGTTGTTTATTGTTCCAGATGAACTTCAGAAGTATTTGATCCACTTCTTTGAAGAATGCCATGGGTATCTTCAGAGGAATCACATTAAATCTGTACAATGATTTTGGAAATATTGCCATTTTAATGATGTTGATCCTGCCAATCCATGAGCAAGGTATGTGTTTCCATTTCCTTATGTCCTCTCTTATGTCTTGGAGCAGTGTTTTGTAGTTTTCTTTGTATAGATCCTTCACATCTTTAGTTAGGTTGACTCCAAGATATTTGAGTTTCTGTGGCACTAATGTGAATGGGATTGTTCTCTTAATGTCCATTTCTTCCCTATCATTATTAGTGTATAAAAAGGCCATTGAGTTTTGTGTGTTAATTTTGTAGCCTGCCACTTTGCTATATGAATCTATTAGTTCTAGAAGCTTTTTGGTAGAGTCTGTAGGGTTTTCTAAGTAGAGTCTCATGTCATCTGCAAACAGTGAGAGCTTGACTTCTTCCTTTCCTATCTGGATTCCCTTGATATCCTTTTCTTGCCTAATTGCTATAGGAAGTACTTCCAGTACTATGTTGAATAGGAGTGGTGAGAGAGGACAGCCTTGTCTTGTACCAGAATTTAGAGGGAAGGATTTTAGTTTATCTCCATTGAGGATAATATTTGCCACTGGCTTCTGGTAGATGGCTTTAACTATATTGAGAAAGGTTCCTTTTATTCCTAGCTTGCTGAGAGTTTTGATCAAGAATGGTGTTGGACCTTATCAAATGCTTTTTCTGCGTCTATTGATATGACCATGTGATTTTTATTTTATTTTTTTTTATGTTGTGTATTATGTTGATAGATTTACAGATGTTAAACCAGCCTTGCATTCCTGGTATAAAACCTACTTGATCAAAGTGAATGATCTTGATGAGGCACTGGATCCTGTTCGCCAGGATTTTGTTGAGGATCTTTGCATCTGTGTTCATCAGGGATATTGGTTTTTAATTTTCTTTTTTGGCAGCATCTCTATCAGGCTTTGGTATTAAGGTGATGTTGGCTTCATAAAAGCTATTTGGAAGTGTTCCTGTTTTTTCGATTTCATAAAAGAGCCTGGCCAGGATTGGTAGTAGTTCCTCTTGAAAGCTTTGAAAGAATTCATTTGTGAATCCATCAGGGCTTGGGCTTTTGTTTTTGGGCAAATTTTTGATTACAGTTTTAATTTCCTCAATAGTGATGGGGGTGTTTAGATATGCTACATCTTCTTTATTCAACCGTGGAAGGTTATATGAGTTCAAAAATTTATTCATTTCGTCCAGGTTCTCATATTAATGGCATAGAGTTTCTCAAAGTATTCTCTGAATACATTTTGAATCTCTGCAGTATCTGTAGTGATCTCCCCCTTTTCATTTCTAATTTGCATTATCAAGTTTCTCTCTCTCTCTTTTGCTTTGTGAGTTTGCCAATGGTCTATCAATCTTGTTTATTTTTTCAAAGAACAAACTTCTGCTTTCGTTGATCTTTCGGATTGTTGTTTGGGTTTCCACTTTGTTGATTTCTATTCTCAGCTTTGTTATTTCATTCTGTCTCCCTGTTTTTGGGTCCTTTTGTTGAGCACTTTCTAGTTCTATTAGCTGTGTCATTAAGCTACTCAGGTAAGCTTCTTCTTCATTCCTGATGTGTGCTTACAAAGCTATAAATTTTCCTCTCAGTACTGCTTTTGCTGTGTCCCATACGTTCTGATAGTTTGTGTCTTTATTGTCATTTGTTTCCAGGAACCTTTTGATTTCCTCCTTGATTTTATCTCGGACCCACTGGTTATTCAGTATGAGGCTGTTTAACTTCCAGGTGTTAAAGTTTTTCTTCTGCGTCCCTTTGTAGTTCACATCTAACTTCAGAGCCTTGTGTTCAGCAAAGGTAGCCTGCAAATTTTCTATCTTTTTTTATTTTATGGAGGTATGTTTTATGTGCCAGCACGTGGTCTATCCTGGAGAATGACCCATGTACATTGGAATAGCATGTGTATCCAGGTTTCTAAGGATGGAGTGTCCTATATATATCTACTAGGCCTCTTTCTTCCATTTCTCTTTTCAGTTCTAGTATATTTTTTTGGGTTTCCATTTGTTTGATCTATCAAGTGTTGACAAGCCTGTGTTGAGGTCTCCCACATTTATTGTGTTATTATTGATATCCTTCTTCAGATTTGTCAACAATTGTATTAAATACTTTGCTGGTTTCTCATTGGATGTGAATATGTTTAGGAGAGTGATTTCTTCCTGCTGTACAAATCCCTTTATTAGTACATAATATCCATCTTTGTCCCTTACAACTTTTCTGAGTATAAAGTTTGTGTCATCTGATATTAGTATGGCCACCCCCGCTTTTTTAAGGGTGTTGTTTGCTTGAATGATTTTCCTCCAGCCTTTGATTTTGAGTCTATGTTTATTCTGCCTATTCCGGTGTGTTTCTTGTAGATAGCAGAAGGTTGGCTTTAGTTTTCTGATCCATTTCACCACTCTGTGCCTCTTAACGGGTGCATTGACATTGAGAGAAATAATTTTCATGGGATTTATTGCCATGTAGAAGTTTGGTGTGTTTTTGTTCTATCTTGTTTTTAGAATATATCTTTCAGTTTTTCTTTTAAGTCTGGTTTTGTGTATGCAAAGTTTTTGAGTTGTTGTTTATCTGTGAAGCCATGTATACATCCTTCAATCCTGAAAGTGAGTTTTTCTGGGTGCAGTATTCTTGGCAAAGAATTTATTTCATTTTTGCCACTATATCCCACCACTGCCTTCTGGACTTGAGTGTTTCTGGTGACAAGTCTGCTGTAAATTCAAGGATGCTCCCTGGAATGTAATTTCCTGCTGTGAGCCAAATTTTGTTTGCAGTCTACAGCACCTGCAAACAAATCCTTCGTGGAGTTTGGGAAAAATTCCATGGGAAAAGGTGGGCACACATAACGGCTAATGACGGAAAATATATTGTAGAAATGAAATGAAACCACGCAGATTGCATGGGGACTTCATTCAAGGAACGAAGACAAATTTATTTTTTAAGCTGGCAACTTTTAAAAGGTAGAGGCAGGAAGGCAGATGTACATTCTAGGCAACAAAAAAACTGGGAGAGAAAGAAGAACTTTGGCTTAGATTAGCATAATAAGAGAGCTGAAACTGAAGGTGAAAAGACAGTTGTTTAGGGTTCGCTTGCTTTGGGTAAAAACAGAAGGAAAAAGTAATTATCGGGTGAAATGTGAGGAATGTATCAGAGTTTCGGGGGGAAAAGTGAAAATTACTTTATTTTAAGCTAAGTAATGGAAAAACCTGAATTTAGGCGCCAAGGTAGGAAAAATTACAGGGAGCTATTAAGTGGGAGATTTTTTGGCGGGATTAGCACTGTCCTTTGTTGTAGGAAGAAATTACTAAGGCCTGATTTCTAATAAAGGTTTAAAATAAAGAGAGAGATAGTTACAGCCACATATTTAGAATTATTGCCAAACCCTCCACGCAAAGGGTCAAGTGATTTTGACTACTCTAAGCGGGCCTTTTTGGCAATTAATTCCTTTTCAGGAGGACACTACACTATTTGGTGTGTTCTTCTCCTGAGTGGGAATGTGGCATTTCACTCTTTTTTTTTTTTGTATGGGCACCTGGTGGCAATATTAGGCTTTTATGGCTGTGAGCTTAGAATAGCCTTTTGCACACTAGGGACCAAATAGGAGTTAGAATTATTGTTTGCATGCGAGGCAAAACGCCTTACGTATGCTATTTTTTGTAATAAGTTCAATTAGAAGGAATAGGGACTGTACCAAAAGAGCCAAAAGTTTTATATAGGCAGGTTATAGTAACAATAAAAAATTGAGAATGTGCACTGGCACTGAGGAATAAAAAACAAATAAGTAAGATACTATAAGTGAGAGAATTGTAAGGAGAAGATTGAGTAATACTACATTATTAAGAAAAGTTAGAAATAAAGAAGAAGCATAGAAAAGTTGGAAATTAGAGGACAATTTAAGCAATAGTAATAACATGGCATATATGAAACAATTTTTGCTGGGAAATATTTGGAAGGGGAATTGCTGGTTTGCAAATTAAAAACACATATACAAAAAAAATTTTTTTTGTTACAAATTACAATGATAATAAAAGTTTTGTTGCTGCTTTTAAGAAGGTAGGCTAAACAGGAAACATATACTTAGAAGAATAAAAGATGATATTTTGTTGAAGAGTTTATAAGTTCAGTTTTTAAATTTTAAAGAGTTTGTAAATTTAGCTACGGGTGTGACGTTATTTGTTTCCAGGCAGCCTTTAGGGGTCAGTAGTGATGGCTGGCGTTTTTGCAGAAGTTACAGGACTGGGGGTTGAAAATGCAGCTGGAGTTGTTAGGTGAAATTAGAGGGGGTGCTGAGTTTGTGAGCTTGTCAGCTTCTATGGAGGGACTAATTTTCTTAGGCAGACAGCGTTAGTAGTTTTTGTGAATTTTTTTGAAGAAACTGAAAAACTTAAGTGAAAAAATTAGTGGGGGCATGGTAATTGTTTTACTTTGGGTTTCAGAGAAACTTTTTAGACCTGTGGAAAAATTAAATAGCTTTTAATTATGCTTTGGAAGAGCTGTATGCTTCCCTTTTGGACTTATGTTGTAGAAGTTCTATAAAACAAAGGTTGTTAGAAGAAAGTGAGGTTAGAGAATTTGCATTATTTGTATTTGGGATGTTAAAGGAGCTGTACCTTTTTTTGCCTATAAGAAAGGAAGAAAGATTTTTTGTTACTTTGATTGCAAGGGAATGCAATTGACTGGTATAATTTTGTAGTTTTAATTCCTGGAAAGGATTAAATTGATTAGTGGGATTTGAGCAGATTAGATTTAAAAAACTTTAAGATTGTTTTAGAGGTGCACGTGTTTTTGTTTTTTGTGGGAGGATAAAAATTAATTTGCAATGAAATACAAAAATTAAGTAAAAGCAATTACAATTATTAATTAGTACAGATTGGTTATAAAGCAAGGTAAATTATGTAAGGTTATAATATTTAAATGCATTTTATAAGCAAGTAGATAAGGTAGTGGTGGTAGGTATATTTAGAGGCTAGAAATATAAGGAAAAATAAAAGAAGCAAAACTTTTAACATAGTAGCAATAAGATTATAAAGTAATGATTTTTATACTTAAAAGAAGAGAAAATGTTTGTTAAGAAAACCACAATAATTGACCTGATTATACTGTATACATATTGAAATAAAAGAAAACAAATTTATAGAAAAAATTATAGAAAGAATAGAGAGAAAATATTTTTGAGTTATGTAAATGAAAAGTTATGCACCAAACAAGACGTAAAAATTGATGTAACTTATTAGTTTGGCATTTGTGTGAAGGCACATCTTCTGTTTTTAGGAAGAAAACTTTAATGATTTTTTGGGAGAAAACACAGCTGAATATTACTGTTAATTTGTATACTATAAATTTTTGGGTAAGAGTTACCGTGATAAGGTAGAGTAATTAGTTTATGAATAAACTTTGTTACTAATGACCAATTTGTTGTAGTTATTAAGTAACTTTTACTTAAATATTTTTTAAATACATAAAAACAAATACAGAAAGTAGTTACCAAATACAAGTTAACTAAAAATTTTTGATTTTAGATAGTAGAAAATTAAAATTATATTTTTAAACATATATATCTTTAAGATTGGAGAAAATTTTTCTTTTTTGGGGCAGCCACTGAAGGCTGTCTGTAAATGTGGTTTGCAGAGAAGGCATTTTTGTTTATACATATGCAAATTAAGGTGGCCATTGAGTATAACAAAAGATAAATTTAAAGATTTTAAGAGGCTGAAAGCACAGAGCAACAAGTAAATTTTTAAAATTGCAATAAGTTATGTAGCTCTGATTTTATGATTACTGTAACATGAGGTTAAAAAACATGCTTTATTACTAGAACTATACCATATAAAGCATTAGATTAGTGTTTTAAAAATAATTTGGCACTAATAGACTGACAAATAAAATGGCCTGATTAATTGTTAAAGTTGTAGACTTTTGGGGATAAGTTCCCTTTTACCAATTAAAGGTACTAAAATTTGTTGAAAACTTGAGGGCATTTTTTGTAGATGAAATACACCTTAACTAAATTAAAACCAGTGCTGACAGGTGGTATATGCCAGCTATTTGTTAACATTAGAAAACTTTTATTAAGGTTTAAAGATGGAAATGATGAAAATTACTTTTAATTAAAATATAAGTAAATAAAATGCTAGATGTTATTAAAGACGATTGAGAATTAGTTTTTAGATAACAATTAAGAATTAACACAATTTGATACCAGTTTTAATATTATTATGACCAATGATAATATTACACAGTAATAAATCTATGTGACCAAAAAAAAATTTTTTTTTCTTAAAATTAAGTTGTAAAAAATATTATGCATACACAAAATTAATATTATGGTTAAATCTTAATTAACTGCAATATTATTTGACAATTTTGATTTATTAAAAACCTTTTAGAAAGAGAAATTTTGAAACCTTGAGAAATTTAGACCTCATTCTGATGACCACAATGAGCTCTCTAGGGGGGAGGTTTTCTTCCCCTCAGGGCCTAGAAGCCACTTGAATTCAAAGCTCAAACAGATTTTTTTTTTCTTTGCTTTTCTCTGAGGCAAGGTTTTGACCTAGGAAATAGCTTTTTTTTTTTTTTTTTTTTCAAAATTGCACATTGGTAACATGCTCACACATTGTCTTCAGACACACAATTTCAATGCACACTTAGACAAACTTTTAGATTCACACAGCACATAAATTGACAAAAATAAAGGTGAATTGCAGGAAAAAGATGAGATGAGAAAAATTGTGGGAAATTTTTGGACGTCTCCAAATT
Source organism: Suncus etruscus (assembly GCF_024139225.1). Lineage (NCBI taxonomy): Eukaryota > Metazoa > Chordata > Mammalia > Eulipotyphla > Soricidae > Suncus > Suncus etruscus. Next base: position 54,641,262 of record NC_064864.1, on the reverse strand, counting down.
TTTCCCGCCAGATTTTTGCTGGCTATTAATAAAAAATTGTTTTAGGAAAAGATAAGATAAGGCCTTTTTAGAAGAAAATAGAAGAGTCGACTCTTAGTTAAAAAGGGAGGTTTTTGAAGAGAAATAGAAAAAAATTAAGTGCATTTGTTTACCTTTATAAATTTTTAATTGGCGAATTTCTACTTTTGTTGCATTAGATATGACCTGTAACTTTTACGGATACATACATATTTATTATTATTTAAAGAAAACATTTGAGCAGAGACTTATGAAAAAATTTCTGCATTAGATATGGAAAAATGTTGTTAATCATGATTTATAGACAGTTTTAAGTACATCTCTTCCCCATATAGTATATGATGAATGAGGTAGAATATAGGGCTGGAAATTTCCTTTGCTTACACCATTATTTCAAGGTAGGACTACAGCACTTTTTAGAACACTTTTAGGCAATCCTAGACCCCTCAAAGGGAATGGAACGTGTTCCACTGCCCAAGAGTGGGGCCAGTCTTTTCCAGCGATGCAGGAAAAGTCTGCTCCGGTATCCACGTGGCCTAAAATATCTTTGTCCTGAATTCTTATAGATGTTACAAGTGGTTCTGAGATGTTCTCATATTCCTCAAACATTACAGGAGAACAAGACTCAGTAGCATGAGAAGATGCAGCATACAGATTGTTTTGTTCTAAAAACTTTTTAACTTTTTGCACAGGAGAAACAGTAGCCAAAGCTAATTTTGATTCATCTATAACTTGGTGTTTTCTGGGGGATTCTTTTGTTTTTAAGTTTAGAGATGCTATAGAAGGAACCGGCATATCAGCTGTTAAAGGTTTTGAGCCGTCCTTTGCTCTATTAAACCACTGATCGCTAGTTTTTCCTTTAAAATTTATATTGGTATTCTGCCTGGACTGCTGACCATGACTATATTCCATTTCTGCCCTGGTAGCTTGTACTGATTCTTTTTTATCATCAATTACCTCCATAACCTCTGTCCAAATTGTATGGATAAGATTTAGATGGGCAACAGGACCATACATTTTATATACATTTTTGATATCCTGCTGTACTTGTAGCCAATCCTCTAAACATAGAGTACCCCTCTCAATAAACCAGAGGGTATAAGTTTCTAAGAATAGAATAAATTGCTGTATCTGCTGTGGAGATATGGCTGAACTCTTAGCTCTTAGAATATACTTTATAGTATCAGAAAGAATTTGTTGCTTAGAATAATTTTGACCCATGTCCCCGTATACCTTCTCGCCTTAAAACCTGGTACTTTTCCAGGGGTTCCTAGGCAACCGGCGAGGTCCAATTCTGTGGCCTGAAAATGAAAAAGAGAAGGAAAAGAAAGGATAGAAGAAAAGACAGAGAGATAGCTTACCTTTTCCGATATGGCCCCTCATTGAAGCGCCAATTGCTGTGAGCCAAATTTTGTTTGCAGTCTACAGCACCTGCAAACAAATCGTTCGTGGAGTTCGGGAAAAATTCCACGGGAAATGGTGGGCACACATAACGGCTAATGACGGAAAATATATTGTAGAAATGAAATGAAACCACGCAGATTGCATGGGGACTTCATTCAAGGAACGAAGACAAATTTATTTTTTAAGCTGGCAGCTTTTAAAAGGTAGAGGCAGGAAGGCAGATGTAAATTCTAGGCAACAAAGAAACTGGGAGAGAAAGAAGAACTTTGGCTTAGATTAGCATAATAAGAGAGCTGAAACTGAAGGTGAAAAGACAGTTGTTTAGGGTTCGCTTGCTTTGGGTAAAACAGAAGGAAAAAGTAATTATCGGGTGAAATGTGAGGAATGTATCAGAGTTTCGGGGGGAAAAGTGAAAATTACTTTATTTTGAGCTAAGTAATGGAAAAACCTGAAATTAGTCGCCAAGGTAGGAAAAATTACAGGGAGCTATTAAGTGGGAGATTTTTTGGCGGGATTAGCACTGTCCTTTGTTGTAGGAAGAAATTACTAAGGCCTGATTTCTAATAAAGGTTTAAAATAAAGAGAGAGATAGTTACAGCCACATATTTAGAATTATTGCCAAACCCTCCACGCAAAGGGTCAAGTGATTTTGACTACTCTAAGCGGGCCTTTTTGGCAATTAATTCCTTTTCAGGAGGACACTACACTATTTGGTGTGTTCTTCTCCTGAGTGGGAATGTGGCAATTTCCCTTTTTGATCTTGCTGCTTGCAGTATTCTATCTCTATCTGTGGGTTTCATCATGGTGACTAGGATGTGTCTTGGGGTGTTTCTCCTGGGGTCTTTTTTAGCTGGTATTCTTCGGGCATGCAGGATTTGGTCACATATTTTCTTTAGCTCTGGTAGTTTCTCTGTGATGATTGATTCTTCCTGGAGATTTTCTTCTTGGGTCTCTGGGACTCCAATGATTCTAAAGTTGTTTCTATTGAGATTATCAAAGACTTCTATTTTCATCTGCTCATATTCTTTGAGTAACTTTTCCATTGTCTGATCCTTTGATTTAAGGCTTTTTCCCAATCTCTTCTGCTGTGTAAATTGTTATGCATCTCATCTGCCAGAGCACCAATTCTATCCTCAGCTGCTTTTAACCTGTTGGAAAGCTTTTCCATTATGTTCTTCAATTCATCTACTGAGTTTTTCAGACCTGTTATTTGACCTGATATTTCAGTTTGGAGTTTTCTGATTTCATCATCATATTCTCTTGATTTTTATTAGTGTTCTGATTTATACTTTCTTTGTGTTCTGTGAGCAACCTCCATATTTCTTCTCTAAACTCCATTTCTGAAAGACTGCTTAGGTGGTTGGCCATTGTTGGGTCATCAGAATTTCCATCTTCATTCTCTTATGGCTGAAGTTGGTCTGCGTAGTTTCCCCATTGTCACACTCATGTTGTGGTGGTACTTATTGGCTAGGTGGAGTGCGCAGCTATGAAGCAAAGCGGAGCGGCCATGCTCCTCTGCTTCTAACCTTTATAGGTGGGCTTAAGGGCACCAGTAGAATCAGCTTTATCTGCAGCTCTGGCCCGGAAACACTCACCTCAGCTGAGGCAAGCCATCAGGGGATAAATGCCAGAGAAGATCAAAGTTCCCAGGTTGAAGCAAGCCCGGGGAAGCCCCCAAATGTCTGCAGAGCCTAAGGGGCCCAGCAGTCAGCTTTATCCACAGCTCCAGCCCGAAAACTCTCACCTCAGCCGAGGCAAGCCATCAGGGGATGAATGCCAGGTTGAAGCAAGCCCGGGGAAACCCCAAAATGTCTGCTGAGCTTAAGGGGCCCAGCAGAGTCTGTCTTATCCACAACTCCGGGCAGAAAGACACACCTCAGCTGAGGCATGCCCTCAAGGGATTCCAAACTACATTTTTAATAGTAAACGTGATTAGTAGTAGTCCCTGAACTTCTCCATCACTTCCATTCAATGAATGGGACCCAGTGCTATTTTTGCTCTGCTTCCATTTTTTTTAATGTAATATTAATTTTTGTTCTTCAAAAAGGGGAGATGCAAGTATCTCTACATGATATTAGGGTTAGTTTAGATGTTGCCAATACTGAAAGATCCTGCTCAGTTGATGAAAAGTCAGAATGAGACCTAATTGCCTTTGACCTAACACAAATCTGAGCCATGACTCTAACACTGGACAAGGTGATCCAGATAATAATAAAGATAAGACTCTATTCAAATTCAAGAGTCTCACAGACCCATCAATGCAAGGAGAAAGAAGAAATGTATCTGGAAGTTATACCTTTAAATAGCTATATTGAATAGCTTCTAGGCAATATTATGAAGGACACCTTTTTTTAAACAGAAGTAATTTATATATTAAATTTAGAATAAAAAAAGGAACCTGGTTTCCTGACAATTCTAAAAGAATTGATGAGCTACTGACCTTACACTTCATTTCTTAACAAGTCTAGTTGCTCTCCAAAGGAGGTAATACTAACTTTCCTATGTAATAAGTATACAAGCAACATTATGTGTCAGAAATACACTAATGTTGGGTCCAGAGAGATCGTCCAACAGATAAAGTACTTGTATTGCACAAGGGTGATCCAGGTTTGAGCATGGCCCTCAAGCCTACCAGGAGGGATCCCTGAATGCAGGTTTAGGATTAAGCCTTGAATACATATAGAAAGGCACAGGCGCACGCGTGCACGCACACACACACACACACACACACACACAGAAAGAGGGAGGAGCATGACAATAGTGTGGAATTTCATTCTTCATAGTTAAAGCATTAAGAGGACAGCTGCTTTTAAAGCTTTGCCATCATTTGTATTCAAAAGAAAATGAACTGGCACCCTATTAGAGCTATTTTAATGTTCTCTAAGCATATTATTTACACATTTGATTGTAAGTCATCAATAAGAACTTTCCAGAAAGAAGTTTTTCTGAGGAAGAAAAGAAGCAAGACTATATTTGTAATTATGGAAACTTGCACAGTGTATTTAAAACACTCAAGGTAGCTGTGATTTCATAATGCAATGATAAGGAATATATTTAAATGATTATCTTTTTATTAATAATTGCTATTTCTATAAGGAAGCTAGAAAAAGAAATTTAATTTCAAATTTATTTAAATAGCTATATTAAAAGTAGTTATAAAATTATTTTTGAAGTCTGGCTGCAATGGAAGTGGATTTGGCCAGTCATTTTCATCACAATAGGATTTTTGAAGAGAGTGTAGAGGGAAAAAAAGACCTATTACCAGCAGGTCACCTGATCCAACCCTAGAGATAAAGTGAAATTGTTCCATACAGTAATGTCTGCAGACCTTATCCAGACTTGTCTAAAATGGATACCCAAAATATTCACAGATTTAATAACCCTCTTCTTTTATTTTTAGCTTGAAAGCTTACCATTCATCTTCCATTAATGATGCAAATGAAAGCAATTTGTTTGACCTACCAGATTCAGGGGAAAAAGTCCTAAAAGCTCTTCAAGTTCCAACACATGTGACTTGGTTGAATAAACTGTTTTACATGGGAAGCCTGAGATAAGAAAGAGGAACCTAAAGAAATCGAAAGGGTTTATGATGGGATTTTTTAAAAAACGTTTGAAGACTCTTTGAATTGGTTATGTGTACATCCTTCTGCACAAGTCTCATTTGTGGAGAAGGCTGTTGCTGCTCCTTGAGCAAGAAATAGACATCTATATGTTATGTTCTGCACCACAGCATCCAGGTGTCAAATTAATCAGCCTGAGATTCAGTGTCATAAATCATAACCTAATTGTTCCATTACTGCATGGGCAATTAAGTCACAAAAGGAAACTCAGGTGGTGCTATTAAAAATATTGTAGCCTGCCTTTAAACAAGATTGTATCAGTGCTAGCAAGGGTTGAGGATTTTTTATTGACATTTTACTCTTGCTCTTTGTGATACCAGCTCTAAGAAAGACCATATGGTTTCTCTAGATTCCATGGACTCCTACTGATTTTGTACTTCCACTCTCTCAAAACTCCCAGGAGCACCACCTACTTTGTAATACAAACGAGACTTGCCCTCCACAGCACTTCAGCCAGCATATAAAGAAATGGGGAAAAAATGGGAAAAGGTATATCTGGACAGAGATATTTGGTGTCCTTGTTGTAGAAAGGAGATAACATCCAACATAGGCATCATATCATTATTTCCAGTTAAAATACTACATGATTTTGGAGAAGTAGAGAACTTGCCTTGCAAAAGGCCAACTCAAGTTTGATACCCTGCACACCATATAATCCTCTGAGCCTGTCATGACTGGTCCTTGAGCTCAGAGATAGGAGTTAGTCCAAACAACACTAAGTATGGCCCAAAACTAAACAAGTAGTAATAATGTATTCAACATTCTGAGAACAAATTATTTGGATTAAGCAAGAAAAAGTTGAAATCATTTGTATTCTAGTTTAATGGAATGCAGAAATATGTAGATGTACATATGTTGGAAGTCATCTAAATTTTTTCAATTAAATAGATTCCTGGGATACATTTCAGTAAATGATCACCTACAATGCACCCTTGACTCAATTATTCTTCTCTATCATTACAACAGGGACTAAAACCAGCACTTTTGTCTTCTTAGATTTCTAGCTGTAGTAACATACAGGGGTATCCTTAGTCTTAAGGAAGATTCTTTCCTCTCTCTTTAGTAAACCCATTCACAAAGAACTCTGATGTGTTCATAAATTCCTTTGCATATTGAATGAAAAAACTTCATGACCGAACAAACTGTTTCTTGAAAAATTACAGAGCCAGCATTCTCTTATGTCTTATTCAGAGGTGTCTTATTCTTTGCATTAGTAGTAGAGGAAATATTTGAGCTGAAGTCACTCAGTTGAAGGTATTAATTCTCAGTGATGCATTCATTAACCCAGTGATGCATTCATTGCATGTCAGCCTTGGAGGAAACAGACTACAAAGCTTAATTCCATTTGCTAAAAATAATTTTAATACTTTCCTATAGAAACCTATTTAAAAAGCACCTGATTCCAATTTCACTAAAGCCTGCACAATTAAACACAAGCATATTTGCCATTTAAAGTTTGATATATGTTCTTTCTGAAGTCTACTCTCTCTTTCAAATATATGGGCCAAAGGGTTTAAGAGCTATTACATTTTTCTTTTTCATTATTATTCTAGGATTAGTAGTCCTTAGAACCAGAGAGATTACTAGCAACATGCAATTTAAGTTCTTTTATTATGTATGTATGTATGTATTTATTTATTTATATTTGAGTTTTTGGGCCACACCTGGTGGTGCTCAGGGTTACTCCGGGCTCTTTGTTCAGAAATTGCTCCTGGCAGACTCAGAGGACCATATGGGATCCTGCGGATCAAACTCAGGTCTTTTCCTGGTCAGCTGCATGCAAGGCAAACTCTCTAAAGCTGCTATCATTCCAGCCTAAAATTTAAATTCTTAATCATTGCACTGAATAAATGATTAAAAAAAAGCCTGGGTATGAAGATCCAATGTTAGTAGCAATGAATGCTATCAGGTTGTACTCTTATCTGAAAACCTATAAGTTCAAGACTTTGCACACACTAGAAAAATATCTACCATTTTCCTAAGGGGAAAGAAAAGTAAGCTTCCAATGGAGAGGACTCACTTCAGTAGGAATGGCAATGCCCCTACCTGAGTGTAGCAATAAACAGGGTTGAATGCATATGCTCCTTGACATTTGAAAGCAATATCACTTGAAAGGTGGTTATTGGATTGGCCTCTAAAATAGACAAAAGCCCAACTGTATAGCTGATGAAAAGAAGTAGCTTGCTACTAAACATTAAATGGATCAATAATCTATTAACTTTAACTTTGTTAGCAAGAGCTTGCAGACCAAATACGTGACCTGCCTTTTTAAACAAGCTCTTGTCAATGTCTATCTTTGACTAAGATCATTTCCCTTTTATATTTTGAGCAGTTGTATACTTAATAAAAGAGATTAGCTCAAAATGACATGTTCTCTCTTTCAAAGACTGTTCACCTTCATGGTCTTTCAAGATCATTACAAATGATAATTTTGTTCAACTAATAATAGCATGATTTTTATTTTATGGGCAGAAATCAGAGCAGAAACTCAGAAAATACTCAATAAATTTCAACAGCCAAGATGAAATATTTTGTAGCCTTAGGTGATACAATATCTTTGCATAGTCATTGTCTTGTTAATGTAAATATTTTAATTCACCCTCATAGGTAGGGGCAAGGAAAAAAACCGCATGAAGAAAAAGATATGGAGGAGAATTAGAGGGATAATGGACTTTACTAATGAATTAAGTATAGTTTCAGGTATAATTTTTATTCCCATACAAATTAAAAGAGATTTTATCTAATAAAATTAAAATATGCTGAGTGGAAGACAGAGTAATAACCTTGATTCTTCCTTTTATTCTGTGCCTTCTTATGTCAAACTACTCCAAAATAGAGAGCAAGGCTAGTCTTCTCTATAGATGAGAAAATATTGTATGATCCAAAAAAAAAAAAATCCTGGAACAGCATGGATCTCAATATGTGAATCCACTCATATATGGCATATTTTTAAATAAGTAAATGGGGTTTTATTTTTGAGATTTGAGATGATTTATTTAAAATGAGAAAATTATATTGTGTAGAAATACTTTTAATTAAGATAAGAAGACATGATGCCATGAAACACATTATAGATAATAGTCTGTTTTATCACTTAGTATAATAAAACAAGCCCATATGTTATAAAAATTAAAATTTCTTTGACTGATAAATAGCCCAGGGATAAGTAACTTGCTTTGAATGCTACTAAACCCAGTTCAGTGCCCAGCACTACAAAGGGTCCTCTGAGCATTGTCAGAAGTGATTCTCAAGTACAGAGTAATCATAAAATAATTCATAAGAATTGACAGGTGTTATCCAATCCTCCATCTAAAAATGTTAAAATGTGTTTGTTTATATATATATATATATATATATATATATATATATATATATATATATATCACTAGCTAAACTTCTTTTATTTCTTTGATGTCTTCATATCCAACAAAATCTTAGTGGGTAGGGAGTTTGTTTAGATTGTTAGGGCACATGTCTTGCATGCATAGGACCCTAGTTTGACACTCTGAACCAAATATCCCTGGTGTATCATTAGATGTAGCCCAGAAAGTCTATGATTATCTCTGAAGTAGTTCTGGTCTGTAGTCCCAGCACCACATAGAAAGCTATAGAAAGGCTTGTGTGAAGCTCTCAGTGAATTTCAAGAAATTATAAAATCAAGATGTGATATGAAAATAAGTCCCTGCTGCCAGCCACCAGCTACAGATCTAATACTCCAGCCTAAACTCCAAGGTTATAATGCAACAGAAATGATAGGCCTGATAAAAGTGAATGGTGACTACTTGCTGCGGACCCTTTATCCTGATGAGATAAAAAGTTCCTAAGCATAACCTTAGTGAGTTCATTTTCCCACTGAGAGCCAAGCAGGAGCACGAAGAGGCGAATATGGAATAATGAATTATGAAATATGAAATAAATGAGACCACACAGAATGCATGGGGACTTGCATCTAGAAAGACGAAGACAAATTTATTTTTTGAGCTGGGTAACTTTTAATGGGTAGCTCTGGAATGCGGGGTGTAATTTTGGAGATCAAAGAAAGTGGGAGGCCATGGCTAAAATCTGTATATTAAAGAACCAATACTGAAGGTGAAAAGAAGTTTTGTTGTGGGTTTGCTTTGTTTTGGGTAAGCAGGAGAAACCAGGTAATTTTCAGGGAAGTGGGAAGAGAGAGAAATGTTTTAGAGTTTGGGGGAAAACTGAAAATTGCTTTACTCTGAGCTAAGTTTTGGGAAAAAACATGATCTTGGCGCCAAGGTAGCAGAGATCACAGAGAGCTGGTCAGTGGGAGACTTTTGGTGGGATTTGTACTGTGCTTCTTTGTTAGAAAGAATTATAGAGGCCTGATTTCTAATAGTGGTCAAAAATAAAGAGAGTGATAGTTACAGCCACGTTTTAGAATTATAGTCAAACAATCCACGCAAAGGGTCAACTGATTTTGACTGCTCTAAGCAGGCCTTTTTGGCAAATAATTCTCTTTCAGGAGTGCAACACTTCTGATGTGTGTGCCCTTCCTGAGTGGGGTGTAACAACTACTTAAACTCATTTTCCCTGACAACATCAAAATAAAGGACTCTAAACTTCATAAAAAGCCCCATGCCCAGACGGTTTTTTTGTTTGTTTTTGTTTTGGGGTCACACCCAGTGACACTCAGAAATCACTCCTGGCTTGGGAGACCATATGGAACTCTGGGGAATCAAACTGTGGTCCATCCTAGGTCAGCCACGTGCAAGGCAAATGCCCTGCTGCTGCACCACCACTCCTGCTCCAAGCCCAGATAATTTTGAGAAGCTTATAAAGTCACCTTTATAAGAGATCTGATCACTCCATTCTGGAACAGCCTGCACCACAAGTTAGCATGGCCAATTCTTTCTTTTACTTTGTACTCCCCCTGGTTGAGTCGAGTCATTTATACCCACCTACACCCTCTACTCTACATATGCAACTCTCTTTACTTTGTCTTGCACTCCTGGCTGCTGATATCTACATCTTACTTGGTTGCTTAATTATTTTCATTACTTTAACAGGTTCTCTCTTCTCTCTTTTTCACTCTCATATTTCTGAAATAAAACTATATTTAGTTGATATCTTCTCCAAAAATTCTACAGTGCAACATAAAAGCCAAAAGCAAGTAGAGATTGGGACTGTCAAGACTGTATCTTTCCAGGCACATACTCAGCCACCAACAACAGAAATACTCCATGTAATTCAGAATAAGAAAATATTTAAATAACTAGATTTTAAGGATATATCTTCCAAGGGATTACTAATGAACAAAGCAAAGGGTATGTACATATCCAAATTAGTCATGTTTTTCTGGAAGCACTGATAAAGGAGCTGTGACAGATGTGATCTTCAAGTTGTGTGTTCACTGTATGAATGTGATCACTCTTCTTTAAGTAAGTAAATTATTTAGATTAGGAATTACAAGCTCATTAGTTTTTGATGAAATAAGAAGGTGAGAGGGTAGGAATAAGTTGATGGGAAGGAAATGGGAACATGGGTGGAGGGTCTCCAGTGTATGGATGGTGCTAAGGAAGGTAACAGTTTATGTTGCGCCCCACTCAGGAAGGGCACACATCAAAAAAGTGTTTCACTCCTGAAAGAGAATTATTTGCCAAAAAGGCCAGCTTAGAGCAGTCAAAATCAGTTGATCCTTTGCGTGGATTGTTTGGCCATAATTCTAATATGTGGCTGTAACTATCTCTCTCTTTATTTTTAACCATTATTAAAAATCAGGCCTTAGAAATTCTTTCTAACAAAGGAGGACAGTACAAATGCCGCCAAAAGTCTCCCACTGACCAAGCTCCCTGTGATCTTTGCTACCTTGGCGCCAAGATCATGTTTTTCCCAAAAACTTAGCTCATAGTAAACCAATTTTCAGTTTTCCCCCAAAACTCTAAAATATTTCTCTCTCTTCCCACTTCCCTGAAAATTACCTGTTTTCCCCTGCTTACCCCAAACAAAGCTATCCCAAAACAAAATTTCTTTTCAACTTCAGTATCGGTTCTTTAATGTGCAAATTTTATCCATGGTCTTTCATTCTGTTTCCCTAACTATCTCCCACTCTCTTTGATGTCAAAAATTACACCCTGCATTCCAAACCTCAACCTTAAAAGCTACCCAGCTCAAAAAATAAATTTGTCTTTGTCTTTCTAGAAGCAAGTCCCCATGCATTCTGTGTGGTCTCATTCATTTCATATTTCATAATTCATTATTTCATATTCGCCTCTTTGTGCTCCCGTTTGACTCTCAGTGGGATAAGAACCCACTAAGGTTATGCTTAGGGACTTTTTATCCCATTAGGATAAAACAGTCCGCCTCATTAGTTTTTGATGAAATAAGATGGTGAGAGGGTAGGAATAAGTTGATGGGAAGGAACATGGGAACATGGGTGGAGAGTCTCCAGTGTATGGATGGTGCTAAGGAAGGCAACAGTTTACACTGAAACCATAATTGTCAATTAACAAATAATGAGGTGCATAGGAATGTGAGGAAGTCATGGACCTTCATTGGTTGGGGTGGACAGTATATAAGTAACAGAAACTTGAACACTATTTGTAATCTTACTACCTAAACTTTACTAATATTTTTAAGTAAATAAATAAGACAAACTATGTCTGTGAGCCTCTAATCTGCTCTAATTTTTGCCAGTTTTCTATCAGAGGGTGGATATATAGAAGGGAACTTTACAGAGTAATGCAATATGTTCCATTGAAAAGCATTCCAGAGTCACTACCTGACCTTCCCTGCTTTTCCTTTTTCATAGTCCATCATCATTGAACCCAGTAAATGCCTTCCAATTATTTAGTTTTGTTCTAATTCTGAGACCAAATTTAAAGCAAAAAGGTCTTATATATTTGCCTTTCCCTTAAATCTATTTCTCAAATCCAGCAAATCCTAACCAAGACTACACCATCATCTTACTGGGATTTAAAAACTAAAAGATTCAGTGCTAACTACAAGCTGTCATTACTCTTCATCCATATTTCTTATTATTTTAATAGTTTGTATGACTTCGTGTAGCCCAGATACATCCCTGTCCTATTTTCTATGTTTAGCCCTACTCTCCTGAACAATCCTTTCTTCAGCCATCACTCTCAATATTTCCAGTTTATAAAGCCTGACATCTGGATGAGTCCTTCCAGAATCAACACTAGAGCATTATTGTAGAAGCTATGCACAGATTTAGTCTTGCAGTTCCAGATGACACAGAACAACTAAGACAAATGTACCACCACTTCTCTAAATGGAATTTCTAAACTAATGAGACCCACAAGCTAAGTATTAAAATATAACTCTGTAATTAAGAGACAGAAGAACAAATGCTCTTAGGAGCATGTAATTTGGGTGGTTTCAATGCATTTGATAGAGCTAAATTAAATTTTAATTTTATTTCTACCAAAAGGATCAATCAAAATAGCTCTTATAAACCTATTTTTAAAATGTTCAGCTCTAGAAGCTTTAAGACATTACTTATTTTTTTAAATATAAGAAAAATCACAATTTATATCCCCAAATCTTTATACATCAGATTTGGAGATGTGACTACACACACGTTCATGCACACACACACACACACATACACACACACACACATAAAGCATACACCTTTCATAAGAAAGATGCCCAATAAAGTAACAGCAGTCACCTACTGGGAACCTAAGAGACAGATGCATTACAAAGGTAAGTTCTGCAGTTTCCCAACAATTTTTCAAATTCTCGCTTATTTTTGCTCACTTTGACAGCTAGAAACTTGAACAGAGCCAAGTCTATTTGACAACAAAGTCTACTAAAGACAAAATAAAGCTATACAAAAATAAATATACTACTCTGACTTCCTTTTGAGATTCTTATTTAGTTGAAGTCTGATTCTTAGGACTCAGATTATTTTTGGGGTTTTTTGTTTTGTTTTGTTTTGTTTGTTTTGGGGCCATACCCGGTGATGCTCAGGGGTTACCCCTGTCTATGGGCTCAGAAATCGCTCTTGGCTAGCGGGACCATATGGGATACCAGGGATCAAACCAGGTCCGTCCTGATCTGATGCGTACAAGGAAAAATACCTAATGCTATGCTATGGCTCTGGCCCCAGGACTAAGTTTTTTAAACTATGTCAGAGGATTCAGTGTAAGCCAAGGTGGAGAACTGAGCTAATAAATAACCATTATATGGCCCAAGTGCTAAAAATTATACATAGTAAGAAAATTAGTAAATGAAAAATTTCTAGCAGAAAAACTGCTAGATAAAAGATGCTTCCTTGATAAAAGATGCTTGCCCAGTCACAAAATTTTGCTCTGAAGTCATAATCTGACAAACTGTGTAAAGAAAAAGTAAATGAATACAGGACTAGGATATGCATATTATTTATGCTAGTTTACAGTAAGCTTATATGCAGCATTTAACTATCACAAGAATTTAGAGGCTGGAGCAATAATTCAGCATGTAGGGTATTTGTCTGGATCCAGGTTTGGTCCCCTGCACTCCTTATGATCCCCTTGTACTCTCCCAGGAGTAATTCCTTAGCATAGAGCCAAAAACTGAAAATAAAAAATAAGTAAACATCACATAAATATGCGATAAGGAATAAATACTTTATCTCATTGTCCAGATCTGGAAATAAAGATGAGGGGAATTAGTGTATATTTTGTGTGTGTGTGTGTGTTTTTGTTTGGTTTTGCCAGGAATTAGCCTGGGGCCTCGGGAACTCTACCACTGAGCTATCCAGTCTGGTAACTGAAGCCCAGCACAACCACAAGACACACAGCTTCCCAGTGACCAAGCTCTGTCCTAATATTACTTAATTCAGCCCATTTTAATGTCTTTGTAGTTCAGTAATACCTAGGACTGGCTACTTGTTAACAAAACACAGAGCAAAGAAAAGGTCAGGGCTCTTGTTCCAGAATGTTGGACAAATTTTAGGACAGCAACGGCAGAGTATTAAACCCAAGTATTCAATGGGAGGCTCCTCTGAGTGCCCTCACAGGAGAGTTGCCTAAGAAGCTGGCCCTGATGACATCACTGCAAATTCACCTTCCAAGTGGCTACTAATTGAACAAGGCATAAGGCATAGGTGATTCAGAGTAATCACTTCTCCAGAAAGTACTGCAAAAATACCTGTGACAGATGCACTCTAAGCTGTGTGATAATAATCACTCTCTTCTAAGTAATTTATTTAGATTAGGAAATGCATGCCTATCAGTTTGTGGTGAAAGAAAGATAAACACATTTTCTCCCAAATTACCCTGTGAGCAAATTAATATGTATTTTCTCCAAATATAATGAACTGATATGCTTCAAATCATGGCAAGGTACAGGCATCAAAAAGTTCATTCAAAAAACTAGGAAAATCATCATATTCACTTGTAGCTTCCAGCAAACCAATTATATTTGGACTATGCTTCCAGTGTATCATTTCAGAATAAACAACTTCAGGAAGGCAGGCGCTTGCACAACAGATCCAGGAGCTGAAATAAGTGCTTGATAGTGCTATTAAGGCACCACCAAAGTTGGCAGAGATTTTGAGAGCCGTGGTTGGAATTCCCAAAATACTCTGATCCTTTGCAACAAAGAAAAGCCCACTGTTGTCTGGAAAGTCTGGGGAATCCTAGAATTTATGCTTAGGGGCTAATTGGGTGTGAGGGTCAGATGCATTCCTTGAGAAGGGAAAAGGAAGGAATCAGAACATTTGCCTTCTGGTCCTTTGATCTTGCTAGAAAATCTCTGAAAATGACAATCTTTTCAAGAAAATTCTAAGAACATTTTTTTTTTTTTGGTTTTTGGGCCACACCCGGTGACGCTCAGGGGTTACTCCTGGCTATGCGCTCAGAAGTCGCTCCTGGCTTGGGGGACCATATGGGACGCCTGGGGATCGAACCGCGGTCCGTCCTAGGCTAGCACAGGCAAGACAGGCACCTTACCTCCAGCGCCACCGCCCGGCCCCCCCCTTTTTTTTTTTCTTTTTTGGATTTTTGGGCCACACCCAGCGGTGCTCAGGGGTGACTCCTGGCTGTCTGCTCAGAAATAGCTCCTGGCAGGCACGGGGGACCATATGGGACACCGGGATTCGAACCAACCACCTTTGGTCCTGGATCAGCTGCTTGCAAGGCAAACACCACTGTGCTATCTCTCCGGGCCCTAAGAACATTATTAAAGCACAAATTGTATAAATTGGAGGTATCAAAGGTGAGAAGAAAAAGGGCTGAATGAGCAAAATGTACGTTTTTAATCATAAAATTTATTAAAAGCTATGTAGCAAAAAGAAAATAAATAAGCATTTAAATTAATCAGTAAGACTAATGCAAAAGATACACAAATGTCAGTGTATTTTTTCAAAAACAAAGTTGTTGTTTTTTGCCTTAAACTGTATTAATTTTATTATTTCTGTTTGTTTTGGGGCCAAGCAGCAATTTTCAGGGGTTAATCTCAGTGGTGTTTGGTGGAGAATGCCATGACAGTAATTGACTGTAATCCATATTTCATACAAAGTATTTATTCCAATCCATTGAGCTATCTTCCTAGCCCCAAACTATTTTTCTTTTCTTTAAAATAATTTCTTTATTTAAGCACCATGGAAAGCGATATGGAGATTCCTCCAAAACTGGAAATTGAACTCCCATATGATCCAGTTATACCACTCTTAGGGATATAACCTAGGAACATAAAAATACAATACAAAAATCCCTTCCTCACACAGATATTCATTGCAGCACTATTTACATTAGCCAGATTCTGGAAACAACCTAGATGCCCTTCAACAGATGAATGGCTAAAGAAACTGTGGTACATATACACAATAGAGTATATTATGCAGCCCTTACGAGAGATGAAGTCATAAAATTTTCCTATACATGGATGTACATGGAATCTATTCTGCTGAGTGAAATAAGTCAGAGAGAGAGAGAGAGAGAGAGAGAGAGAGAGAGAGAGAGAGAGAGAGAGAGAGAGAGAGAGAGAGAGAGAGAGAGAAAGACGCAGAATGGTCTCACTCATCTATGGTTTTTTTTTAACATAATTTTTATTTTGATCATAGTGGCTTACATATTGTTGACAATAATATCTTAGTTACATATTTACATAAGATCAAAGGGGATTCCCATCACCGGTTTGTCTTCCCTACTCCTCCCTTTTTGTCCTACCACCCATATCCTCTTCCCTCACCCCTAGGGCTGCTAGAATATGTGGTCCCCTCTGTACCTACCCTATTACTTCGTAGTCTTACACCTGTTTGGTCCTGATGCCTCCTTTATTTCCCCCTCTAGTTAGGAGGCAGGAGAAGGTAGTTCAAGTTATGTGGTTTTGTTTGAAGAGGAGAAAAGTGATAAACTGGGGTAAGAGTCTAATACGCCGGAAATAAGCAAAATTCTTGTCATCTTGTCATCGATTTGAGAGGCAAAGGAGAAAAAGAAGGTGAAACACTCGACCCCTACGAAATGCAGTGTCAAATATCTATTAAGAGTTCCAACGTGAACGCTAAGCACATCTATGGGTTTTAAGAAAAATAAAAGACATTTTTGCAATAATTCTCAGAGACAAAAGAGATGAGGGCTAGAAGATGCAGCTCACGACATGAAGCTTACCACAAAGAGTGATGAGTGTAGTTAGAGAAATAACTATATTGAGAACTACCATAACAATGTGAATGAATGAATGAGAGAAGTAGAAAGCCTGTCTAGAGTACAGGTTGGGGGGGGTAGATTTGGGATATTGGTGATAGAAATGTTGCACTGGTGAAGGTGGGTGTTCTTTGCATGACTAAAACCCAACTACAATCATATTTGTAATCAAATAGTTTAAATAAAGATATTAATAAAAAGATGAAATCACAAAAAAGCACCATGATTACTATCATGATTGTAATTCAATTTCAGCCATAAAATCACACACCCCTTCACCAGTGCAACATTCCCACCTTCAAGATAGGCATTGTAGTTCACTCTCTATCATTGTCACAATGGTTGTTAGTGTTGTTATTTCTCTAACTGCAATTACCATTCTTTGTGGTAAGTTAATATGATGGGTTGGTCCTCCCTGCCTTCACCTCTAATGTCTCTGCATTTTATTAATACACTGTCTTTTATTTTTCTTAAATCCCACAGATGAGTGAGACAATTTTGTGTTTATCGCTTCCTCTTACTTCTTTCACTCAGCATAATAGTCTCCATATCCATCTATGTATGGGAAAATTATGTGACTTCATTTTTTCCTAACAGCTATATAGTATTCCATTGTGCAGATATACCACAGTTTCTTTAGCTACTCATCTGTTGTTGGGCACCTGGGTTGTTTCCAGATTTTGTCTATTGTAAATAGTGTTGCTATGAACATAAAAGTGCAGTGGCCATTGTTGTACTCTGTTTTGTAGTCTTAGGTTATATCCCTATGAGTGGTATTGCTGGATCATATAGGAGCTCAATGTTCAGTTTTTGAGGAACATCCATGTTGTTTTTCAGAAAGGTTGGACTAGATGGCATTCCCACCAGTAGTGAATGAGAGTTCCTTTAAAAAAATAGTTTGAAGCTTTCTTATAATGTTGTTTCTTTTTCCCCCCAGTGAGTGAGAAGAATTTTATTTTATTTTTATTATATCTTTATTTAATCACCATGATTACAAAAACGTTTGTAGTTGCTTTACCAGAGCAACCTTCTCACCACCAATGCCGTCCATTTCCCTCTTCCCCCAACTCCTGTCTGTCTTCAAGATAAGTGGATAAGTGTTCTATTTCACTCACTCACTACCATTGTCATGATAGTTGTTAATATAGTTATTTTTCTTAATGCACTCACCACTTTTTGTGGTAAGCTTCATATCATAGGCTGATACTTCTAGCCTTCATCTTCATCTCTGGGTATTATTACAATACTGTCTTTTATTTTTCTTAAGTCCTACAGATGAGTGAGACTATTTGGTGTCCATCTCTCTTCTTCTGACTCATTTCACTCAGCATAATGAACTCATCATGGCTGTCAATAAACAGGAAAATTTTATGACTTCATTTTTTTCTGACAGCTACATTGTATTCCATTGTGTATATGTACCACAGTTTTTTAACCACTCCTCTGTTGTTGGGTATCTGTGCTGTTTCCAGATTCTGACTATTGTAAATATAGAGTTCCTTTTTCCCAACATGCATGCCAGCAGTGGTTGTTCTTGTTCTTTGTGATATGTGCCAATATCTATGGTATGAGATGATATCTCATTGTTAAAACCAAAGTATTTTTAGATTGCAACTTTATTTTAGAAAATCATGTCATTTGTAATAGATAATAAATAATTGCTTTGGAATTTAGCCAATTGGTATTTGAAATGATACATTATCTACTTAATTCTGGGTGACTTGATCATGGATTAAATTCTTTAACAAAAACCAACATAGGCAATAGGAAAAAAGAAGAATATATGAATAAGATCTTAAGAAGAGTGAGTATCAGGACAACTCAAAGAACCTCAAAAGAATCTTTATATATTGATCTTGAATAGTAAGTTGATTTTCCTGATACAGTCAATGTAGTTTATAAAACATTTCTCATGCATTTTATAGTTAAATTCTTGCAGAAGGTATTGTTGTAAAAAGTATGTGTCCCCATTTTTTGAATAAAAAAATCTTAAGATACTGTTATATTCACCAGAGTTGTATCTTTTGTGAACCTCAAATTTGACTGGAAAAAAAATTAGTCTAGATCTAGATGTGATGGACCTGATGAACATTTTACTCTCTTTGTAGCTCTTCTACTATGGCCAGGAATGCTCACTCATTCTGCTCATCTACCATTTCACTATTATTTTTACTCAGTCTCATAATGGGTTTAACTTTATTTTTCTGTGTCTGATATTTCACAAAAGACTATCTGTATTTCAAAAGACATTAATAATAAATTTACGGGGGCCGGAGAGATAGCATGGAGATAAGGTATTTGCCTTTCATGCAGAAGGACTGTGGTTCAAATCTGGCATCTCCTATGGTCCCCCAAGCCTACCAGGGGCAATTTCTGAGCAGAGAGGCAGGAGCAACCCCTGAGCACTGCCGGGTGTAACCCCAAAACCAGAAGAAAAAAATTTGGGGGCCAGAGCAATAGCACAGTGGTAGGGCATTTGCCTTGCACACAGCTGATCCAGGATGGACCTTGGTTCCATCCCTGGCATCCCATATGGTCCTCCCAGCCAATAGCAATTTTTGAGCACAAAGCCAGAAGTAACCCTTTAGTGTTATCAGGTGTGGCCCAAAAAACAAACTAAAAAGAATAATTTTTTCCTAAAGTTCAAAAGTTCAAGTCTTTGTTAAACACAATACCCCAGCATTTTTCCAAAGCCTGCCAAGAGTCTCCATAAAGACCTCAATTTTTCAAACTGGAAACCTTTTTATTTTGATCCAAATTCTTCAAAAGAAATTTCTTTCTTTTTTAAAAGAAAAGCTTCCTTCTAAAATTTTTATTTTGTCAAAATATTACTCAGGATCATGAATGTAATTCAGTGGTAGATCACTTGCTTTTCATGTGTGAGGCCCTGGGTTTGATGCTTAGCATGAGACAGAGACAGAGAGAGAGACAGATACAGAGAGAGAGAGAAAGAGAGAATGAAGATGAATAAAATTCCCTCTTTTTTTCTCTCCTTTTTTTAATTTTCTCTCACCCTAAATCAGGGTGGGATTATATAATGTATTATAATATAT
This sequence comes from Suncus etruscus, assembly GCF_024139225.1. Lineage (NCBI taxonomy): Eukaryota > Metazoa > Chordata > Mammalia > Eulipotyphla > Soricidae > Suncus > Suncus etruscus. The sequence goes on along the minus strand of NC_064864.1, from coordinate 54,621,555 downwards.
ATACATATATATATGGGTGAGTCTTTGAGGGAAGAGCATATTTTGTTGATTCTCTTTGAGGGAAGAGCATATTTCTCCAACTGTCACCTCCTACCCTGGACAGGACACAATATCCTCTTATTCTCTCTCATTTCTTGTTCCCCTCATCCCCCTTTCATCTTCCTCTCTGTCTCTGTCTATGTCTGTCTATCTTTCCTTTTCAGCTCTTGAAAGTGGGCAATTTATCTTCAGAGAACCAAAAGTGAGAGGCATACAGAAGAGAAAATAACTGGGAAGATTGCAGCCAATAGATACAAGTGGGGGAAGGAATACCATAACCCAGAGATGCAAGCAACCAAATGTTATAAACTATTTAATTTGCACTTTTAACATTATCAAAAGCAGAAAAAAAGGAGACCATTGACATAAGTTTGGAAGATTATAACTATAAAGAAAGACATACAGAAGATGGGAGTGAAAGTGATAAATCTATGCAGTTTCTTGCATTCTTGGACTTCTTTTGGCGTATTGAATGTGTGGTTCTAAAGACTTTGTCAAATCTTTTCCATTTCTATCACTCTTTCTTTAAATTTTATGTCACCTGGTTCTGTTTTCCTATGAGAAAAGAGTATTTGAATACTAGATTCTTATCTTTCATACATACTATTGAACATTTGGGTCTTAGATTATTTTTTCTCATTTGATGAATGCTGCTTCATTTTAAAAGTATTATCGTGCCTTGTTTGATAGGTTTTGTTGTTGTTTAGGTAATTTAGGTAACATGGTTTTAATGTTAACTTACACCTCACTTTCACCACCATAAAAGTTTCCAAGACTCTCCATTACTATTCTAATGTCACATTTAGTTCACTTTTTTCTCCCTGCTGTGAAACCCACCCCACCCCAAACTGTTTTTGATGATCGCAGTTCTGTAACTAAAGATCAAGAGTTCTTGTCAATCATTCAATATTGTCTGATATCTTTTGTTTCTCATTCAAAAAGTGAGATCATTGTGCAGTTTTTCCTCTACTCTGACTTATTTTACTTAATATGTCCTTCAAGTCTATCTAAGATGCAGCACATTGCAAGACTTCATCTATTCTTATTGCTTCATAATATTATTAATGAGTGTATATATATGTATATATATTATGCAATTTCTTTATCCACTCATCTGTCATTCACTTAATGTGCTTTATATAAGTTTATTAGAAATCAGTTTAATCTTTATAATAAACTACAAAATTAGATATTATTATAATTCCTATAATCCCTTTATTTATAATCGTATCTCTCATTTTACTCAATTTATTTTAATGTTTGTATTAGGTAGATTAATAAGAAAAGACATAAATATAAATAATATATTAGTAGATTGTATATATATATATATATGTTTTTCCAAACCACTTAAGTGATCCTTAACATTTCACAGCCCTTTCAACATCTTATTTTCTAAAAATAATTATATTATTTAATTTATTTTTTAAATTTATTCTTTAAATTTTGATTTAAGTTATCAACTTAATAAAGTTTATTAAGTTATCAACTTAACAAAATTACATCAGTGCAATAAACTACTGAATCTATTATCATATAGTGATTATTTTTGTGACCTGATAATATACTTTCAACTGTTTCTTTATTTCCTTTCTTGCAGATTCAAGTGTAAAGGTCAGTTCTTTCAATAGATGTCATTACTTCATAGTGTCCTTTAATCTTTAATTTGTCCACAATTCTTTGTCTTTATGCTCTAAAAAATGGATATGTTATTATTCAGTCAATTTAATATGTTTTAAATATATGTCCAGTCCCTTTTCTTTAAACTATTTGCAAACATTTTTCATTTTTGTTTGGGAATTACATCAGTAATGTAGTCTGACTCCTGACTCTGTGCTCTGAGATCACTCTTGTTAGGCTATAGGAACAATAGGGGGTGACAGTGATAAATCAATAGGGGGTCATTTGCCCTACCCCCTACTACAGCTCCATCCCCTAAACTTCTTTTAAATTTACTGTAAATATCATCTCCTTGTTTTACATAATTTACTTTATATATTCACAACATTTATTTTTCAATATTATAATATTAAAATAAACTACATTATCTTTTATTTTTTTAAATGTCAAATATTTTTAAACCAGTGTAAGACTAACAAAATACTCTCACATTTCATTTTCACTTTGCTTTGGCTCATTAACTAAAAATCATTATTTTCTTTTGTTAGTGTTTTTCCTATTATTAAAATAAACATTTGATTTGTAGATATTTATTTTTAAATGATATTGTGTAATATTATTCATCTGTAACATAAGAAGCTTAAAACAATAAATAATCAGGCTTTACTTTTTGTGTTGCTACTCATTTTAATTGCCCCCCAAGCCGGGGGCAATTTCTGAGCCTTTAGCCAGGAGTAACCCCTGAGCATCAAATGGGTATGGCCTGAAAAAAAAGAAAAAAACAACAACATCTCAGCTATGTGAATTGGGTATTCTGGGAAGATTCTCTAGCTAGTTGAAACATAAAAGAATATTGGAGGAGAACTCATATGAAATCTTGGAAGAATAAGGATAATCCTTGTGCATGTTATCATGACTAGAAAGAAAATTTATAGGAAGTTGGGATATTATTTAGGGGCAAGGACATTAGTGATATGTTTCTGTAAGAGGAAAGAGGGCTCATGAAGTTCACTCAGGAAATACTAATATAAAGCTGAGTAAGGTGTATTCTTGAGGTAACTTTTATAACAATGGCAAATAATGAATGACCTCTTCTTCTAGATTTTCCTAGCACTTAATAGGTTTCCAGAGTTCCAGAGGCAACATATTAAAAGTAGATTTTCTATTGTTACTTCCCTGAGGCCACAGGATCATAAGAAAAAAAACTTCTAATTATCTCTGTTGAAGGCTAGTGATACATTTCTGGTACCACAAAATTATTATCTAATGTGCCTTAGTTACATGCCATCCACCAGGAAAAAGACTTAGGTAAAATAATTTATATGGAAAAGAAACAATGACTGAATCCTCAGTGAAGTTTAAAAATCCTGTACACCAAGTCTTAACTATTATTCAGAGCACAATTCCTGTTTGTTTTCTTGTTTGTTTGTTTGTTTTGGGGGCATTCAGTCACACCCCCTTGGCTCCCAGGGCTTTGCTCCTGGCTCTGCACTCAGAAATAGCTCCTGGCAGGCATAGGAGACCACATGGGATGCCAGGATTTGAACCTCCATTCACCCAGAATCGGCTGCATGCAAGGCAAACGCCCTATCACTGTGCTATCTCTCCAGCTCCTAGAGCACATTTCTGATTGCTTATCTCTTCACAGCAGGTGTGATTAAATGTGCCTCCATGTACCTCTTCTTATCTTTGAAAACAGGCCTCTTTGCTGTGGACTGTTTTATCCTGATGAGATAAAAAGTTCCTGAGCAAAACCTTAGTGAGTTCATTTTCCCACTGGAAGTCAAGCGGGAGCACGAAGAGGCGAATATGAAATATAAATTATGAAATATGAAATGATTGAGACCACACAGAATGCATGGGGACTTGCGTCTAGAAAGACGAAGACAAATTTATTTTTTGAGCTGGGTAGCTTTTAAGGGTTGAGGTTTGCAATGCAGGATGTAAATTTTTGACATCAAAGAAAGTGGGAGATGGTTAGGGAAACAGAATGAAAGACCATGGCTAAAATTTGCATATTAAAGAACCGATACTGAAGTTGAAAAGAAATATTGTTTTGGGTTAGCTTTGTTTTGGGTAAGTAGGAGAAACCAGGTAATTTTCAGGGAAGTGGGAAGAGAGAGAAATATTTTAGAGTTTTGGGGGAAAACTGAAAATTGCTTTACTATGAGCTAAGTTTTTGGGAAAAACATGATCTTGGCACCAAGGTAGCAAAGATCACAAGAGTTGGTTAGTGGGAGACTTTTGGCGGGATTTGTACTGTCCTTTGTTAGAAAGAATTACTAAGGCCTGATTTCTAATATTGGTTAAAAATAAAGAGAGAGATAGTTACAGCCACATATTAGAATTATGGCCAAACAATCCACGCAAAGGGTCAACTGATTTTGACTGCTCTAAGTGGGCCTTTTTGGCAAATAATTCTTTTTCAGGAGTGCAACACTCTGATGTGTGTGCCCTTCCTGAGTGGGGCACAACACCTCTTCACATCACTTTCTGTGGCTCACATGTGAGTGTTGAATTGTATCTATACACATGAGCAGCTGTATGGGGTGTTTTCCTGTGCATAATGATGCATGTCTCTATAAAACTATATCTGCCTATATTTGTATATGTGCTTGTCTATGTTGTAAAAATATGTGTGTGCATCTCTGAAGCAATAGGATTATGTCTCTGTACTGGGATGTATGTCAAGTGTATAAATGTGTCTCTCACCATGAATTTGCATACATATGTAAAGTGTAATTTGTATCTCACTGGAATTGTGTAACTAGGTTCTCTCCCAATGCGCCTCAGTAAAACTTTCATTTGTTTCCTACACTAATTGAGTCATATGTGTATGTTTGTGTGACAAAGTAGCAACTTCAATTTGACCCATCAATGTGCCTATGTTGATGTTTGATAAAGACAAGCCATTGGTTTTACTGGTATACATATCACTGCATGTATTATGAAGAACTTTTACAGAATATTAATGCCTATACACCACTTACAAAGATTATAATTATCATTCATCACTCCTCAGTGAAATTTAAATATGAGAATCCTGTAAAACACCTAAGTGATATCCCCAGCCCCAAGGTCACAAATTACTATTTCAGGTCATAAATGGTCAGGGGCTCTGCCATTCTCCCTAAAAGACTGAAAACTAATTTTCATGCCTGTGACATCAATATTATTAGTTGGAGAAAGATAAATTTTGAATTTACTGCGTAGTAGAAAATAGAACAGCTCTCCTTTTTGGATGGAGGAGCCCAACCATAATAGACTACATGAGTCAGCAGTCTCCAGATTTACCTATGAAAACAACCGAGTAGAGATTGATCAAAGCCCAACCTTCTTTCATTTGAGGAGACATTTGTTTCCCTTTGCATATATGTCTGTCTAATTAAAAAGATGTAGTGCTAACTTAATTTCTCTATAAACTCATCACATTTATGGCAAGTGTTTTACAAACCAACAGAGGATTTATTAATATAATAAACTTAGTGCTTTATAAAAATTTAAATGCATTTTGAGCATTGTTTACTGAGGAAAAATGTTAAAGGGAAAGGGTTATTTTCTCTGTTGGAGTTTAAAGATGAAAAGAATCCAAGAATGGAAAAGAAAAAAATCTCAGATGCTAATTAATACCCTGGAAAGCAGAACCACATATCCTATGAAGATTCTTTTCCATGATTAGAAAAATGGTCTTGGGGGCCAGAGTGATAGCATAGCTGTAGGGCATTGGTCTTGCAGTCTGCTGACCAGCGTTCAGCCTCTGGCATCCCATTTGGTCCTCCAAGTCTGCCAGGAGTAATTTCTGAGTGCAGAGCCAGGAATAAACCCTGAGCACTTCCAGGTGTGGTCCCAAAACCAAAAAAGAAAAAGAAAAATGGTCCTTTTCCAAGGATTCAAGCCTGTCATCCTCTAAGCAGCATTCTACTTAAGGAGAAAATCTTCTAGAAAGATCCTTGTAAGAACAAGCTGTTTCTCCACTTGCAAAATTTCATGTGGAGATATAGAGAGCATGTGAAAATCTGGGATTCTTCCATGATGAAGATCTATTCAGATGAGTATTTGCATAGTGAAAAATTGACTTTCAAATAGTCCCTAGGGAGCACTATTCTATCTGACAGAGTATCTGAGACTCAGTAGGTACTTACTGAATTTTTGCTGACTTTATTTTTTGGCAATGTAATGGACCTATGCAGACAAATCAGAAGAGTCTATCGGTCATTGAAAAAACTACAAATGGTATATAAAATATTTTCTTAGTTATTCTCCTATGCAGAAAAATTGCTCAAGGGAGAGGACTGAGGGTAAGGAATATGCTTATTTTCACCTCAGTGAGATACATGGATAAGATATGCAAGAAAAATTTTAGTCTGAGTCTTTTTTAAATAAATATTTAAAAAAAGATAGGGATTTGGATTATCTGAAAAAATTTAAGACAGAGGCTGAGAGGGAACCTGTTGACATTGGTGATGAGAAATGCACACTGGTAAAGGTTGCTGTACATTGTATGACTGTTAATCATGAACAACTTCATCTGTGAAAAAAATGTAGTATGAATGACCTTGTAACCACAGTGTTTAAATACAAATAATTATATAAAGACAAAAATTACTGGAGGAATAGCTCAGTCGTTCAATCCCTGGCACTGCCAGGAGAGACCCCTGACCATTGGGCATCACTAGTTCCTGACCACTGCTAGATATTGCTGACCCCAAACATCTCTCACAAAAAATGGAAAATGAGAAGGAAAATTAAAATCTTTCAGAATTTTTAATGAGAATTTCCCTTGAGCTCTGATCAGTTCAGCCCTCTCAATTTGCCCTTGCAGCTGAAACTCTGGAACCAAGAAACATAAAAATGCATTCACATCCCTGGGCAGATGGTGACAGACATGATCCTAACTTTCAGGTCTACTGTCACCTACTTTTCCTATTCCTCAGTCTCCTCAAGAATATCATGAGCAAATTTGTTTGAAGGTAAAAGACAATCTTTTTGATCCCTCGAACCAATATCAGGACCTAATTATACCCTGAGATTTCTGCTTCCAGATTCACCCAAATTACTTGATAGCATGATCAAAATTTCTTATTAAAGGAGTAAGAGGAATGTCTCTCTTCCATGGACAGAACATGGGATAAAATGTTTGGGACATAGATAAAATGATCATAAGAATTATGCAAATATTGTCCTCCAAAGGGGTTTGAGAATATCACACTATTTGTTACCTATCCTCTAAAGGAGGTAAACTCCAGGGGAAGTGGGTGGTGCCTGATGCCTGAGGGCTCTGAAGATGTAAATCTCTGAAGGACAGTTTTGGAGACAAAATAATATATAAGAAATGTTTTTTTTTAATCTATTGAGGGTGCCCTCTAAGCTTTTCAGAAATAATCCTAAAGTTTAGGGCATACTGGTACTTTTCTTTCCCCTAAGTCAGCCTGCATTAACGTTTTTTAAGCAAACTGCTGAATTAATCCTACTAGTGAGTAAATTCAACAATCTTTACTTTTCCCAGAATTCCAGGTATCTCTTGCTCAGAGTCCTCTCCCTACACCATGTAATACAGCCTCGTACATGATCAGTCCCCCACCACATACATACAACCTCTTACACATTGTATCAGCCCCTCACTAGTGTAGAATCTGGAAAAGCCAAAGAGTGGTTATTAAAAAGCTTAAGATGAACAGAGAAAATGTCCCAAATTAAACCAGGGATAATTTTCATCTTATGATTGAGATACTTTATTACATCTCTAATACCCCTCATAAAACCCTAAACACAATCTTATCAAGTATCCCAGATTTTTTTCAAATAACTGTGTGCTTTGTAACTTAGCTAAGAAACTCTACCATTCTCATACAAGTCTATTCTACATTCCTGCCTAATGAAAGGAAAATCAGAAGAAAGCACAAAACAGTAAAACACAAACATGGAATCATATGATTTTAGTTATAATCAGAATAATAAACTTTTAAATATGTGCTGTTTTTATTCAAGTAAATACTAAAATATTATCATACCCCATAAAATATATATTTATAATAAAATGAGTTCCAGCATTACTGACAACATTATAAGTTGGTAGTTGCTATTTTTCAAAAAATCACTGGAATATACATAATTTCCACTCTTTTCTCATTTGGACATTGTTCATTTCATTTTCATGAAACAAAGGAAAAATAACATATATAAAATCAAACCTTTGTAGTCTACTTTCAAATTTCCTACTTTCCTAACTGGAGAATTACTACATTTTTTATCTGCCAACACAGTGGAACTTTGTCTAATATTGTATTGTAGTCAGAGATATTTAATATTCATAATTTTCTCATAATAAAATGCTAAATTTAAAAGTAGAATGATATATCAGCCAAAAGATTTAAATAAGCATTAGTTTAGCTTCAGCACCAAATTCTATGAAATCTATGGAATATGCTACAAATTGGAAAACCAAAATAAATGGCAACCTAACACATGGGTACAGAAAAGATTCCATGACTGCCATCCCAAGTTCCAAACACCTCAATCTGCTGGTAGCTTTCAGAGTAGTGATCTCCAAGCTTTCTGTCTGCCATTCAGAACTTGCATCTTCCACCCCGTCATTTGTTTTATGGTGACTATACCTGACTGCTCATGAGATTTAGGTGATTTTGTAAATGATTGTGAAAGGTAGCACCAATAGCATTTGCAGGGGTAGAAAAAATTAGACAAAGCAATGATTATTGGATACAACTAATAGAAATGATTTAAACTAGGGAAGGGCTGAAAGAGAATCAATTCATACACAGAAGCTTGGGTGACATTTTTATTTAATGATTAATAACTTATATTCCTGGAGGAAATGTCCTATTAAAATACAAAATATCTATTCATTTCTGTAGGCTGCCATGCCAATGACTACAAACAAGGTGGCTTAAAATTTTTTTTTATTCTCTCATGAGATAGAGGCCAAAATCTTGAAATTAAGCTGCTACCAGAGCCACCACATTCCTTATGAATTCTTCATAAAAAAAATTTCCTTCTTGCCAGCTTCTTGTAGCTATTAGCAATTTGTGGTATTCCTTAGCTTGCCAATGGAACTTTAATCTTCACTTCTGTTAGCATAAAACCTTCATATCACTCCTGAATCTGTGTTCAAGGTAAGATCAAATCTAGGAAAACTCAATCTGAACTTAGTGACAACTGCAACTGTTTTTATTTTTTTTTCTTTATTTCTTTTGGATTTTTGGTCACCTGACAGTGTTCAGGGGTTACACCTGGCCCTAGGCTCAGAAATTGCTCCTGGCAGGCTTGGGGGATTATATGTGATGCCTGGATTTGAACCACCATTTTTCTGCATGCAAGGCAAACACCCCACCTCCGTGCTATCTCTCCGGCCCCCTGCAAAGACTGTTTCTAAATAAGGTCACATCTAAGGTTTTAGGTAAGTATCCATTTTTAAGAGCACACTAAACAATTATGTAAAGTAGTATTATGTAGTAAGTAGTATTACTTACAATTATATAAGTAGTTCTCCATTTTGTTGAAACTAAGATTAAGATTCTGATATCAGGAATTGGTGATTTTATTTCTTTTTTTTTTCTTTGGTTTTTGGGCCACACCCATTTGACACTCAGGGGTTACTCCTGGCTATGCGCTCAGAAATCGCCCCTGGCTTGGGGGAACCATATGGGACACTGGGGGATCGAACCGCAGTCCGTCCTACGCTAGCACTTGCAAGGCAGACACCTTATCTCTAACGCCACCTTCCCGGCCCCGTGATTTTATTTCTTAAGATTCAAAACAAACAAATAAAAACCTCTCTCCTAGCCTTTGTCCTATGACCTATGCAAATAGCAAGATCTTCAGCTATAGAGGTGGGATGTCATCGCCCACATCTGATGAAAAATCTTCTGGCACCATAAAAAAAACCTTGAGGTTTGTAAAAGAGTGAGTATGGAGCCTGTAGTTGTTCCCATGGCAGTATGCTTTAAGGGTGGAGAAACCATGCATCACTTAGGCCAAGGGAATTTCTATTCTAATTTCCCCAATGTTTACTGTGCCTATGCAAAAAAAGAAAAAAGAAAAGAAAAAAGAAACACAACATTTTTCAAGAAGTTTTTGGTCTGTTTGTTTTCTTGTTTATGCTTTTGTTTTTGTTTTTGAATTTTTTGGGTTTTTTTTGGGGGGTGAGGGTTGCTTCTTCATAGCTGGTAGTTTTGGTTTTTGGTTTACTATTTTTTTCTTAATCCTTTTTATACTTTTTTTTGTTACTTTCTTATTTGTTTTTTGTTTTGTTTTGTTTTGTTTGTGTCTTGTATCATTTTATTTTGTTTTATTACTTTTTTCTTCTTTCCCCTTTCTTCTTCCAAATGGATACTTATAACACCTAGACAGACTCCTTCCATATCCTTTATTATATCTCCAATAGAGCCATATTACTGGAATCACCTTGATCAGCATCATAACTGGAGGGAGAAAAATAGATGGTACCAAGACCAGACAGTGGTATGTTCATTTGGTGGAAATTAAAACTGATCAGACTTGAATACAAAATCCAAAGTCAAGGACAACAGAAATGATACCCAATCTACATTAGGCAGTACATGGGGGCGGCACAGTTGTACTAGCATTATGGGGGGGTAGAAAATAGGGAAGTGGGATGCATGCTGGGAACAGGGGTGGAGGGAGGATAACACTGGTGGTGGGAATGCCCCTCATTCATTACTACCATGTGTCTTAAATATTACTGTGAAAGATTTGTAATTCACTTTTCTCATAATAAAAAAATCTCTTTTTCATGGAGCTTAAGTTAAGCAACTATTGACTTTTAGTGAACACTTAGAGACTTGGAATATGCTACAAATTGGAAAACCAAAATAAATGGCAATCTAACACAGGATGTGACACATTGGTAAAGGAAGATTCCATGGCTGCCATCCCAAGTTCCAAAAACTTAGAGAAGACTTAAAGAAAAATGAAATTCCAAGGATTGAATAAATAGTCTTTCTGATTTATTTTTAACTGTTTTGTTTTTAAGCCACACAAAAGATTCTCAAGATTTACTTCTGGTTCTGTGCCAAGGGATCAAACTGATTGTAAATATCAACCAACAGCACAATTAAATGGTTGCAAGGCAAATGGCTGAATCTTACTATCTCTCCAGGATTAAAGGAAACATTCATAAATTAAAAATATATAAATGAATGAATTATCCCGCCTGGAAATAACATGAAAATAATTCTAAAGATAAATTTTTATATAAGATAATTTCTTCCCATAATCAATTCCAACATTATCAGCATTATCATATGTCAAATCACACCTGCCTTTTCTCTTCAGAAGGATCACAATAAGATCTGTTTCCTAAATAGATTCATAACAACAACCATTCCATAGACATGAGTTAAAACCCCATAATTCAAATTCAAAGTAGCAATAAGAATTTCAGAAAATTGTTAAAAATTGTGTTTATTTTATAATTATATATCATTTGTATTTTGAAAAGGTAGGTAAATAATTGGTGAGTGTAGTAAGAAAAAATATTAGAAAAATCTGTTTAAGTGATGAGAGGAAAACTGAATAGTCACAAGTAAAAAAATTAAATGGAGTCACAGGCTGCATTGTACTTACAAATTACCTGAAAATGTATTAAAGACTTGAATGTAATACCTAAAAACATAAGCCCCTAGAAGAAAATATGAGTGGTAAATCTTTGATATGGCTATTAAAATGATTTGTTTGATTTAAAATTCAAAGCAAATATAGCAGAAGCAAAAATAAACAAGTAGGATTACAACAAATTTTAAAAATAAGTCACCAACAAAATAAAAGGCAAACTAATAAATATGAGAAAGTATTTGTAAATCATATATCTGATAATAGGCTAGCATTTATAATATATAAAGAACTCAGACAGTTCAAAATTAAAAAATCCCTGATTAGAAATTTGCAGATCTGAATAGACATTTTTTACCTCCCTCAAAAAAGAGTCAGCAGTTAACACTGACTACAAAGGAAACATAAATCTAAACCATAATGGGATATGGGATACAAAAATAAAACAAAAATACCAAGAATAGGTTTGTAAGGATGTGAGAAAAAAAGAATATGTCACATCATGCAGCTAAGATGTCTTCATTATAGGGGAAGCTAGCCCACCATATGTGTCTATTGGCTTTCCTGGTGCAGTGAGCTGATATCTTCCACAAGAAATCTTTAGTCAGCAGGCCCATTGGTGGAATCATACCCTCTCTGTGGATTAATGGATATATTTCTGAAATACATGACATAATGGTGATATTAAGATGCCTGTAGCAAGAATACTATTGGTAAATTGTAGATTGTATAGAATTGAAACAGCAAATTTATCCAAATCCTGGTTATTAACCCTCTCATGCGAAACCTGCGATGAATACAATGAGACATTTGTCAACATCGAATTAACAAAGAGCCATATTTTTAGTTGTCTCCCCATATCAAATAGGAATCACCAAAATATTAGGAGGAAGTAAGTGCTAATGCAGATAATCTAGTTGCTCAGATTGACTACTTCAGACCTCACTTAAGCCAAGTGTAAACAGATAAATAGTAGAATAAATCAAGACACATATGACATGGCATAGGGAATCGGGCAGGTAGACAGTGTAGAGTGGAATTAGGGGGTGAAAAGAAGACACACAGGAAGCAGATGGCCCATGGGAAGGCAGATCCTGAGCAGTAAGTGGCAGGTAACAAGGAGAGGAGCAAAAATCAGCCCTGAGCTAAATGGCCATGATTCACACAAAGAGGAAAGCAGGAGCCAGAAGAAAAAGAGGAGCCATGACTGAGGTTCATATCTTAGAAGCAGGGGTCTCTGCAGCTGCCACAGCCTGAAGACATAGCCCTACATGAGCTATATAATGAAGAGCCATTAAATAAAACAACTTTAATACTGAAGACAGCTGGTGGTCCAGGAGCTAATCTTAGAGCCATTCAGGAGAGCCTGGAGCTAGGCAGGTTACATTGTAACAAAAATGTTCAAGGCAGGAAGGCTGATTGGCTGGAAAAGAGAAAGACCAATGAAAAGCAATCAGCATGGAGAGGCTAACCTGTGGCTCTGTTGTCAGTTTCAAACTCAACTTTCCCACAGCCTTATGCATAGGATCAACATAAGCTAAATTGAAAAGCCTAATGAGATTTATGTGACATAATTTTACCCTAAGAAAAAAGACGCTCTTTTCTGCTGAGCCTGCCTAGACACTCCAAGGACTATAATCTCTCCAGGACCCACACCCGGTAAGATGTCCCCACCCAACGCACGGACTTTTATCATAATTAGATAAAAGTCCCTGAAACAAACCTTAGTGGGTTTATTTTTCCACTGGGAATCAAGAGGATGCACGAGCAGACAAATATGAAATATGAATTATGAAATATGAAATAAATGAAACCACACAGAATTACATGGTGAAAACAAGTGGAGAGAGAGGCCAGAGAGAGGCTTTATTTCTTGAATCAGGCCTTATATAGATGGATTTTTGGGACGTAGCCAGGGAGAAAAGAAAAGGGGATGAACCAATGAGATCAGAGCTATAATTAGCATATGAAGAGACAGGTAAAGAGAAACCAGATACCTATAAGGAAATGAAGGGAGAGAGAGAGATCACAGAAGAGCCCAGCAGGAGACTTTTGGCGGGCTTTGGTACTGACATTTCTTTGTCTGTAGGAGAGCTGAGGCTGGATTTCTATAGTGGCCAAATAGAGAGAAAATGTAATGTTACAGCCATGTTGGAATTATCGCCAATGATCCACGCAAAGGGTCAAATGATTGACTTCGCTAAGTGGGCCTTTTGGCAAATAATTCTTTTAGAAGAGGAAAGCCCTGCACCAGGGAAGGAAAATACCATGTCTGGTGCAAGCTTTGCTCTGCGGCTACACTTATTTTGTAACCCCTGAATTCCATTTCTGTACACTTTAAGAAGCAATCTACAGCCTAGCCAATGGAGTAATTTTGCAGTACACCCCCATATTTACAGAAATCAAGATGGCTCCTCTAATAATCTAAAAAGTAGGAAACAAATAGGTATCCTCTCAAATAAGAAGTTTAGAGTAGAATTATGGAAAATGTTCAGGGAGCTCAAACAAAAGCATCTATAGACTTGACTGGAGCAAAATTAAGCATCAAGAAGATTTGTAAACTGAAATTAAAAATGTTCACACTGAACTAACAAATCAGAAAAACTGAGCTTATGCAAGTGTTGCTAGGCACAGGGTTTGGGGAGACCCCATGCCAGAGCCTTTCTCCCTAGCCTAGGGAGTGCTGGGAGGTTTGGCAGGCACCATAGCCTACCCCCTCTTTTTCCCCTGGACTCCAGACCCTCCCTGGGTGCCAGCTCAGGTGGCCAGAAGTAGGCTCAGGTGGACTCTTAGTGGTCCTCAGGCTTCCCCACTCCCTCCGTAATCCAGGGGGGAGGTGCATGGGGAGGAGGGCGGGCAGACATCTGGCCTCCGGTTTCCTCTTTGATTCTGGAGACCAGCTCTTGCCAGGTATAGGGTTTGGGGAGGCCCCATACCGGAGCCCTTCTCCCTGGCCTGGGGAGTGCTGGGAGGCTTGGCAGGCCCCCAGCCGTCCTTGTCTTTTCTCCCTGACTCCAGCCTTCCCTGGGTGCCAGCTCAGATGGCCAGAAGTGGGTTCAGATGGACTCTTAGTGGTCCTCAGGCTTCCCCCCACCTCTCCCTACACTAACGGAAATGCGCTTTGGGAGGAAGGCAGGCCGTTTTAGTACTGGTTTATGTTGAGACAGTCACTGGAAATTTTTTCTCCTTGTTTTCCTATTGATAGTATTGTATGCATATATTTTATATATCCATAACATCCATCTTGTATTGTGACCTTGATACTGCCCTACAAATCTCATTTCTAATATTTTACCGCCTCAGTTCCAACCCTTATTTCCCCCCATCTTCCCATGTAGGTGCAGCTCATGACATGAAGCTCACCACATAGAGTGACAAGTGCAGTTAGAGAAATAACTATACTGAAAACTATCATAACAATGTGAATGAGTGAGGGAAAAAGAAAGCCTGTCTCGAATACAGGTGTGGGTGGGGTGGGGAGTAGATAGATCTGGGAAATTGATGGTGGGAATCCTGCACTGGTGAAGGTGGGTATTCTTTACATGACTGTAATCATACAACTACAATTATATTTGTAATCACGGTGTTTAAATAAAGATAATTTATTTAAAAAAGACACCTTTTTTCCACTGGAACATTTTTTGTTGGCAAACTCACCAGGGAAGTTCCTTGTGTTCTTTCTGTTTTCATGTATAGGATCGTTTTTAAACAAAACTAGTTTTTTTTTTTCTGGCAGACACCAAATGATAGCAGAAACCTTCCCACAAGATAATCCAATTTCTCATGAGCCCCAAAGGCAATACTCTGAAGTAAGCTAGGGCAAGTCTTTATTTTAATCAAAAGCTCCAGAAACCATTCTAAGCTGTGTTGCATTTTCAAGGGCTGCTACAGTCTGTGTCTAAATGCCATCAGGGGCTTTCTCTATGATGGAACATTATAGAGCAAGAAATTCCTGCCTTATATTTTATTTCTTCTTACCAGCCCAGTATCACCTTTTTTTTCATTTGCTTGTTTGTTGGGGTCACAGCAGGCAATGTTCCTGGGTTATTTATGGCTCTGAGTTTAGGAATCTCTCCTGGCAAACCCTAGGGACTATATAGGATGCTGGGGATTGAACCCAGGTCACATACATGCAAAGCAAATGCCCTGCCTACTCTACCATATCATTTCAATCCTCCTTTCTTTATTTTCAATGTCTTTCATGACTATGAACACGTTAACTCACCCAGAAGGCTCACTTGAAATTCAAAACTAGGCAAAATTAACAGCTGGAATAAGAACTGCTGATCTTGGGCCAGAGAGATAGCATGGAGGCAAAGCATTTGCTTTGCATGCAGAAGGATGGTGGTTCAAATCCCGGCATCCTATATGGTTTCTGGAGTCTGCAAGGAGCGATTTCTGAGCTTAGAGCCAGGAGTAACCCCTGAGGGCTGCCGGGTGTGACCCAAAAACCAAAAAAAAAAAAAAAAAAAAAAAAAGAACTGCTTATCTTACAATTTGTTTTATATTCAATTCACTACTTGCAAAGCAATCTACTACTAGACACCAAGAGGATTCAGAAGAAAAAAAAATGTAACTCTTTAAATGCTCACAAATTTTATTACCAACTGACAATGAACACAGCTAAAAGTAAAACCTCCCAGGGACTGTTCTGACAATTACATGACAACTGAATGCCCATGAATGGAACCTCTTTCTTGCATTAATGTTTTCAATACCTAGAGAACATATTAAAATAGTTGCATTCAAGATGTTTCTATCAAGATATGAAGGTTCCCAGAAACAGCTTAAATTGTGAAGGTGTGTAAAAACTAAAGGATGCAGAAACCTAGCTTGCCCGCCCCTCCCCCCCACACAGATGAAAGATCACAGACTTATGCCTGCTCTGAGTCTAGCATAAATGGGCACACCTCCACTCTCCTTTATTCCCCCTCTGGTAATGGAACAATTCCTTATCCTCCCTCTAGAAAGGGATGAGGGAGGTCACCTCTATATTTGTTTGTATTAAAAGAGGTCCGTAATGAGGGACAGCAAAGAGTTGTTCTCACAGGAACAAGTTATCTTCTTTGGACTGCTAACACCAAGAACAATTGCTTATCCCCAGGCAAAGAGTTACAGAACTGGCCACCCCTCTTTGCAAAAGGTGCTTCCTGACTGCAGGCCTTAATGCATGAGTGTAAGAGTTGAAACCAGAACACTCTCGAATAAATTGGCCACTAAAGTTCAGGGGTGGGGGCACTCCATCTAAATTACTAGGTAAACATAAACTTTGGTGGCCACCAGAAAAGCTAGCAAGTGAAAAGGGAAATGCCAGCCTGCAGAAATCTGCTTCCTTTATTGCACCTAGTTCTGGGTCTGGTCTTGAACAACAACACCCATCCTTGTGAGCAGAGGGAGAGGTCACAGCAGCTGTGGGTTTTCCAGAGCTTGTTTGTTTGTTTTTATCTCAGGGTTAAGGTTTTGGAAAAGACACAAGGGATGCATTTGCAGATGAAAGAATTCTGAGGAAGGCAAGCAAGGACTCTCCTGTGAGAATGTCTCCTGAGCCTTTAAGTCCCCTCTATTCCCCTCTCAAGTTGTCCTTATCCTTTTGACCAGCCTCCAGTCATCCCATCACCTCTCCTCTTCTGGAGCTGCTCTGGTGGCCAAAACAGCAGATGAGGATTTATGTTCCTGCAGAGGTGCCAGTCAACAACAAATGCACTGGGCTTGACTTCAGCTCCTCCAGCTTCAGCGGATGCCTTGGGGTTGAATTCCAGTGCACTCTGAGGTTCCGCAGTTCTCGCCCTTTCCTGGGTATGAGCTTTAGGACCCAGAAAGACAGGTAAAGAAATGGCTGAGGCCTTTGGTAAGGCAGGGAAGATCTTGGGGTTCGCAAGCCTGGAACCTGGGGCACGTTCTAATAGGTGGTCACCGCAAGTACTCCAAGTGATGGGAGCAGAAAATTGAGTGCCTTGGAGCTGAGCGCACTTGGCGGGGCCCCAAGGTGGCAGTGTGGGCCATTCTCTCTTCCCTCGGTATGCCATGGGGTATCCGAAGAGGTCATGTCTGCCCTCTGCTGAGAAACTTAGTCTCAGGATTTCCTTACATAGGGAGCAAGGTCACTGCCAGAGGCAGGAATGAAGATGGCAGCTAATTTTCTAGTAATCAAAACAGTGCCTTCAAAATAGACCTACATTTGCTTGATGTCTGTTGCAGGTCACAGCCCTTGATGGGGCTGGATGATGTTGGAATGGAGGATGAGGTCTTTCTCCTCCAGCTCGAACCACGCATCTGCCACCCCGTACAGCCGGCGGTTCTGAGGGTGATAGCGGTGGGTAGAAAACTCACAGGCAGTCAGGTTTCAGACAGTGGTCCTCAAACTATGGCCCGCTGGCCACATATTGTATTTGTATCTGTTTTGTTTCTTCATTGCAAAATAAGATATGTGCAGTGTGCATAAGAATTCGTTCATAAGTTTTGGTCTGAGGGACAGTGAACTGGCCCCCTGTTTAAAATGTTTGAGGACCCCTGCTTCAGGAGATATCAGCTTTATTCAGTGGATAAGGCTAAAGCAAAAGCCCCAGAATCAGCCTCAGAAAAAGCTCCAGCCTTCCACAGACTCTTGCTTTTATACACAAGAATCAAGTACCACCCTAGGGTGGGAGCTGAATACCAAATAAGAAATAATCCAATGTACTATTATCAGGTTACACCCTAGGGTAGGGTACAATGATTGATTAGGTTAGGATCAGTAAGATAATAATCTTATGGAAATGTTTTCATATATAACAAACGTCCAGGAAACTGAAAGTAAGTTTTGGGTCTTTCAAGGCAGAACTGTCATACATAGCCATTTTAATTACTAAATCATGGTTAATTTCAGTCTTAGTCTATAAAGCACTTTTGCCAACCTTACTTCCTTGTTCCCAGTGACTGTGGAAATTGTCTTTGTGTCCTTTACAATTTCACAAATCCTTGGCTAAAGTATTGGTAAAACCATTCACCTGGATTTTCAGCATACAGAGAATAATCAGATAAACTGCTGAGTATTGTGTTCATATAGTTGTCCAATTTCTTAAAGATAACTCTTCAGCAGAATAATTGATCTTGAAAAATTTTATTAAGGCTTATAACATTATAGAAGATTTAGGTTTGCTGCATTTTAATTCAACATCTGAGGCTACTCTCTATCCTTCATAAAACAAAGACACCCTTTACTAACTTCACCTTTCCCCTGACCTTCTTTTCTCCTGGTAACCACAAATCTGTTCTTGTTTTCTCTATATATCTAAGATTCTATTTTTACTTTATTTTCTACTTGATTTTTATTTCATGAAAATATACAGGTTTTTTTTCTTTATTTTTTGTTTGGGGGCTATATTCAGCATTGCTCAGGACTTATTTCATAACTATGTTCAGGAATCATTCCTGCTGGGCTCATGAGACCATATGGGTGGCAAGGATGGAACTCAGGTCAGCTATTGTTGCACGTCAGCCCCTGAAGAGGTTGACTGATGGAGGGATGGAGGATGAGGTCTTTCCCCTCCAGCTTGGAGCAGGCATCCGCCACCCTGTCCAGCCGATGGTTCTGAGGTGAAACGGCAGGTAAACAGCTCGCAGACAGTCAGGCTTGTGGTAATATTAGCTTTATTCGGTGGACAAGACTGAAGTCCAAAGTCTCAGTCTCAGTTCCAGCCAAAAAGCCCTTTGCCTTCCACAGACTCTTGTTTTTATCCTCCAGAATCATGTACCACCCAATGGTGGGATCAGATACCACCCAATGGTGGAAGCAGAATCAGGTACCACCCTAGGGTGGGGGCAGAATGCCAGGTCACACCCTAGGATAGGGCACAATCACCGATCAGGATAGGGTCAGTAACATAATAATTCCATAAAATGTTTACATACACAACAAGCCATATGCAAAGTAAACACCTGTATTCTCTCTTCAGCTCCAAAATCATAGTTTTTTAACCTCCCTTTCGCATGTATTTTACTTGCCATAATTTCCTCAAGATAACTTCATGTTGTCACAAATAGTAAGATTTTTTTTTGTTTAAATTGCTTAATAGTTTTATTATTATTATTTAGGCAATAGGTCGGAAATAGTCTCAATGTTTTAACTTGGTATAATATACTACATTCTGCAGCAGGTGGTGCCCCAGGACCCTATGCAGAAGGTCTGGAGGGGCCCCCATTGGTTGATGTCTTTGCACTCCATGCATCCTCTTCAATTAAGCTGAAGTGTATTAACAGCTCCCCTGGAAACATGATGGGTACAAGGTCCCCAGGCCAGGCAGGCAATCCTTAGGGCAACTAGAATGTTACTTTTGTTTTGGACAGTAAAGTCATTTTGTCAAAATAAACAAATATACTAAATAATTAAGCTATGGTTGGTTATTTTTCTAGCATCTCACTGTGTATTCCCATTTCTTGGGCATGTACTATCCTTTTAAATGCCCCTCTTCTGCTAGAACAAATTGAGTCTATTTGTTAGTAATGTTCCTTATTTAAGCAAACATTTGTTATTTCAATTTTTCCACTTTCTTAGAAGTAACTAACTTAATTTCTTAAGCTGTTTTAGGTTCACTGAAAAATTAAAGAAAATGTACAGGGACTTCTTATATACTCCTGACCCAATATGGTCATGACCCATGATCAAGATCCATTGAACTGAAAAGTTTGCTGTAAGTTATAATTTATTACACATATCAATGAAATCACAAAATAGTTTTATCTAGATATAAATATGCTAAATTTGTTAAACAGTATAAATATTTATTGACAGGTCATTCCCCAGAATTCATAGATTTTAAATTTGAACAAATATATAAGGACATGTATCTGTTATACAGTGGCATAAGAGTTCTCCTGTCCTAAAATTTTAACTGTGCTCTGTTTATCCTTCTCTGCACTGTACTTCATATCACTTTTATTGAGTTCATTTTAATATGACTGAAAACATAACTGTTAAAATGTTATATAAAGTTTATTCGTTTTCATTTATGAAGAAATGTAGCCTCTAATTACAAATTAGATACTGATTTCTTTTTTTGTTAATTTGTTTGAAATCTTCATGTAATTATTTTTTAAAAGTACATAATTTATTATTTTTGCTTACTTAGATCAGTTGTAGAACAAAGCTATAATTTTGAAAATTATAGCAGAGTAATACCCATAACTAACAAAGCTCCCAAACTGTAAGGACAACAATTCAAATCCACAACACAAAAGCTTCAGTGCAAGATACACTGTAACTTTAATCAGTGCCTAAAAATGATAAGCAAATTTTTTAGGACTTTCTTCCTACTCTTAGTGTTCTAAATCATAGAGGATATGCACAAACGGATTGATCTTGATAGAAAAATCATGAGAATTAAATTTATGTTCTAAAGTGGATTTAGAGAAACAAATTTATTGAACACTTTGATTGAATACACTTTGTGCCAGGACTATGTGTTTACTTAATTATGCATTTGTAACCACTCTGGAATATGGCACTCTAATTCACAAGAAAAATAAGGCAGATAGGAATATGCCACTAGACAAAGGGATTAGCATGGCGATCTGGGTGAAGAACTTGGGAGATGAAAGAATCAGAGAGGCCCGGTGACTAGAGCACAGGGACAAGAAGAGGGGTGAACTGAATTGAGTTTCTAGAAACAAGCTGTTGGCTTTAGAAGGAATTGACAGGAAATGTTAAAGAATGAGGACTTTATTTTTCTCTCAAAAAGTACAGGGTAAGAAACAGATTAGAGAGAAATGCAGGATGAAGGCCATGGTAGGAAAAAAATGTGCACATGGGAACATACATGTTTGTATTGATGTAATGCTCTTGGACAAGCCCTTTGGGTACCCCCACTGTAATGACAGTTGAATCTGGACACGTCCCCTGAACACACCCCTTGGACATACCCCCTTCTTATGCTGGGTTGAAAGGAAAAACTTGGACCATTGGCAGGGGCCCAGGATAGTGATGAGAGCAAGCATGCCTGTTCACAGAGGGCCAGAGACAGAGCATCAAAGAGATGCTGCCTGTTTTGTATCTATCCCTCTATCTCTCTCTACTGAACCTGGGATCACAGGACTCCCCCCAGCCACCTCTGGCCAATGAACTTCCATCTCTCTCTCTCTCTCCTCCCCACCCTCCTTTCTCTGTCCCAGGTGGGCTATTACTACAAATGTGCTTATCTGTCTGTCCTTTGCCTTCCCTTTTTGCTGCAGTGCACTGATAATCATACACATTTGATTGTGGTGTCAAGGGTCATATGCCCAGAGCTAGGAATCTCAGTGCAGTGACATAGGATAGTGCAGGGAATCAAATTTAGGACCTCAGGCATGAAAAGCATGTGTCCCTAGCAGAGCCTAACGGTTCCTAAGGTTGGTGCTGTGAGAAGTTCAAACATAAATGAAAGTTGTTGCTTATAAATTGTAGGGTAAAGTCAGAGGATCAGGAAAAATGGGGTAGAAAATTTTCCCCAAGATTTCAGACCATTTCAATTGTGTGAACAGCAATGTTCTTCACTTGACTAGGAGTCATAAAAAAAGGGAGGCAATCATGAGACCAAAGAAATAGTATGGCAGATAATGTGCTTACCTTGCAAACAATGATCCCAGGAACCCAATATGGTCCCCCAAAGCCTGCCAGGAGTGATCCCTGAGTGCAGAGCCAGTAGTAAAGATAACTGAACCTTCATGGTCCCAATCAAACAAACAACAACAACAAAAGAGGGCCGATCACAGGACAGTTTTGGAAGGTTCTTCTAAGACAGAGTGAAGTATATATGAAGAATGCAGCATAGCTATAGAATGTAGAAAGTTAGAGTTTGGTTGTTATGCCTGGGCCAGATATGTAAATTAATGAGTAAAATGGGAAGATATTTATTTATAAGTGAGAAAAAATTCTTTTTAATTCTTTTTTCTTTTTTTTTTATTTAAATGCCATGATTACAAAATTGTTCATGATTGAATTTGTCTTACACTGTACGCCACTGTTCACCCATGTAAGTTTCCTGTCGCCAGTTTCCCTCAGATCCTCTGGGCCAAGCACCTGTCTTTCTCTCTCTCTCCCTCTCTCTCTGTCTCTCTCTCTCTTCCTTTTTTTAGTCCTTTAGACACTGTGTTATGTACAGTTATTAAAGAAGGAACACCATGCATATCTTTATTAAAGATAAATTTTAATTAAACATTCATTGTGTTATTTTCTAACTTGTGCCTAGGATTGTCTGCATCAGAATGCAGACAGTATATGCATTCCTTCAGTGGTTCAATGTCTTCAAAACATACTGTGTGTTGGAATTACCTGGTTATTAGTGGACAGTACTGAATTTGAATCCTCACTTCAGTGCTAGTGGTAGAAATTTGAACCTCATATATAACTTAGTAAATTTACAAAACCAAGTAAATTGGGGATAACAGCACTACACAAAAGGGCTTCTTAAATATTAAATAAGTTTATAAATATAAAACCTTTCAAATAGTTTTTAAATATGAAGCTTTTTAAATGAAGCCTGATACACAGTGAAAACTTCGTAAAATGCAGATGCAGGAGTCCTAAAGTCAGTGTTCTCATTCCATTTAGCCTTAGGTTCTTTTGGTCTATGGCATATTAACAGTATTCCTTATCATTAATATCAAACTTATACATGTTTATAATTTTAGAAGGTCAATATGGGTTTTAATAAAAATCAAGAACTTTCTATTCCACAAGTTATCACCTGCAATTTCATTTTCTTGAAATAATTAGCTTTAGTCATTTTTTTACTTTTTGATTTCTTGAAGTCTATCTCCATAGCTTTTAAGAATAAACTAATGCCACAACGAGCCAGTCGGATAGCCCAAGGTAAGGCATTTGCCTTCTCAGAGACAAATCCCAGTTCAATCCCCAACACTACATAAGATCTTCAGAGCACCATTTGTTCGACACCTGCCATCAAAAGTATGCCTCACTAGCATCTCTTGTCCCTTAGTATAGGTCAGCGCTTCTCAATTATTTTCTGTCATGCCCCCTTAGGAAGAAGAAAACATCTTTAGCACCTCCCTGCGGGACTGTAAATAGTATCTTTATTAAAAAAAACTTTAACATGCAAAACAAAAGTATATAAAATAATTTGAGCTGATTTTTTAATCAGAGGTGATGTCTGGATTAATGGCGACAATGAGCACGTTTTGCAATGCATAGCTTTTCGAAGCCGGGTTTGAAACAGGACACAGCAACTCTCAGCTCCAGAGACATAGAGACATAAACATGGGGCTTAGCTTGTTATGACAGTGTTTGCCGAGATAAAACGTGCCCCCCTTTACAGAGCCTCGCGCCCTCCCTAGGGGGGTGCCCCACTATTTGAGAACCACTGGTCTAGGCATTGCTTCACTTTCCATTTTTGTTTAACATTTTTTCTTTTCAAGTTATTATTCCCTCCCAGCCTTGCAGCTAAAGAAAGAAAGCTTTGGGTAGAAAAGGGGAATCTCTCTGCCATCCATTCTCAATACCTGGGATTCCCTAAGATTTTCAGAAACTGGAAATGGCCCCAACAGGCCTGTCAATGATCAAGAATAAGGGACTCACATGTAATGCATTTACTGGACTAGTTTTGTCTCTCCTTGTAAGATGAGAGTTGGAAGGCATTTTCAGTAGCTTACAAAACAAACACACAAGTGAACTTGATGTCGCTATATTGGGCTAAGTTTAATGCTCAGGTACTACGAAAGATTGTATCCAAAACTCTGTTTAAACTTATCTATGTAAGAAGCATAACTGAAGGTGTTAAAATAAATTAAACAAGACCCAGGTTTCATTACTAGGAACTATCACATTTGGAGGTTATTTTTTGACAAAATACAACATCGAGGGGCTGGAGAGATAGCACAGCATTAAAGCATTTGCCTTGCAATCAGCTAATTCAGGATAGATGGTGGTTCGAATCTTGGCATCTGATATAGTCCCCTGTGCCTGCCAGAAGTGATTTTTGAGCTCAGAGCTAGGAGTAATCAAACCCTGAGAGCAGCCAGGTGTGACCCCCACCCCCCAAAAAGAAAAGGAAAAAGAAACATCACATTAGTGTTTCCTTGCCTACAATATTTAAATTGATGATTTTGAAATTAAGAGACTTCTGATTAGGAGGTAAACTATTTTTCAAGAAGAGAATTTTTTCACAACCTGCAAAGGAAAATATCTGTGTAGGATGTTAAATACTATGAATTAATTTCTAGGAAGGAAGCATTCAGTATGATATCTCTCACAGTTTCTCCATTCTGGTGTTTAACACATCTCAGTCCAGAAAATGTTATTTCTCATCCTTACTGTATAGATATCTCTCACACACTCCTTACCTCCCTCTTTTACTCTTCTTTCCCCAAGTAAAACTATTTTAAAATACCTTGCATAAAAATACATGTAAATATAGAAGAATCTGTTTTATTAAATTTCAAGCAAAACCATTTTTTTGAGTACAGAATGTATCCTACAATAATCTGTCTACGAGGATTAGTTAGCATAGAAAGCTTTATAGAATTAAAATATTAGAGGATGGAATAGAAATGTGTGGTATTGTTTTCTATAAATTCTATACATTGTGCCTCTTTAGATACCTGATCATAGAACTGCTATTGTGAAATGACTTCACTCTCCCTCTAATGTCAAAAAGACTATCAAGAGAAAACTGCCCAGGAGCAAGCACATAATAAAAAATAAAAATGTAGTCCTCTATTGTAAAAAGTTTTTAGCTTTTCAACACTGTGGGATTTGCTCTCCTATTTGAATCCGACGAGGGCACTGAAAAATGGTAAGGCAAGTGTGAATGCCTATATGTTGTAGAAGATACTGTGGATAGAGTATTAATCATGACTTTAAAGTCATATATGAGTTGACAGCTGAATCTGGACTAGAACCACCTTTTGTTAACTCTAAGTAGTGCAATATTTTAGCCAGAAAAGTGTGATTCTAAATTGTAAAACTCAATAACTAAGCTTTATCCAGAATAGGGAAGCAAAATCACTTTTAAACATAATCAAGCAAAAGAGTAGTTCCTCCTCTTTGGCAATTATAGAGCAGCCATTAAACCTGATCGACTCTAATTCCTTCAAAAATACTTGTAGAATTTACCTTATTTTTCTTTTTTTTGGATTTTGGGCCACACCTGGTGGCGCTCAGGGGTTATTCCTGCTATGTGCTCAGAAATCATTCTGGCCTGGGAGACCATATGGGACGCCTGGGATGGAATCGTGGTCCGTCCTAGGTCAGACATGTGCAAGGCAAATGCCTTACCACTGCGCCACTGCTCCAGCCCCAAAGATTCCTTATTTTATATGCTTATAAAGTGTTGGTGAAGAGTTCACTTCTCTACTTTATCTGGTACAAATTACCTAGATTTATACATAATATAAAATACAGGATGTCCAAAATATCTCCAAGATAAGAACTAGACAGAATATATAGCATATGAGATTCCTGTGTGTCAGGTATGGAATCAAATCCTATTCTGCTCATGCAAAACCTATGTTTCAGTGTCTTTGTTGTAAAGTAACAACTAATGATTTACCTTTCATTATTTAATATGGATATCTGATATTTGTTCAATCCATTTTATGACATGGTGAAATTTGAGTAGAGCTACTAAACATGGGTTCTGATTCCTTAAAGTTTAATTTTGATCAACATAGCCAGATCTGTCCAACAAGAATGCTTCATTTCCATGTACCTGGCAGTTAGTTCACAGAAAAATATGTAACCTAAGTTTTATAATAGGGCCCAAGGGGTTACCACTCTTCATTCCTATCAGCTTTTAGAATCTCTTCACTACTCTTTCTTTTCTTTCTTTCTTTCTTTTTTATTTACTTTTTTTTTTATTTTTGGACTACACCCAGTGACACTCAAATGTTACTCCTGGCTATGTGCTCAGAAATCTCTCCTGTCTTGGGGGAACCATATGGGATGCCAGGGATCGAACCACAGTTATCCTAGGTTATATGTGTGCAAGGCAAATGCCCTACCACTGTGCAATCACTCCGGCCCCACTTCTCTTTTTTATATTAGTCAGTGTAATGGACTGAGGTGATGATGAATCTGATTTATATTTCTCTAATGATTAGTGGTATCAAACACCTTTGTATGTATGTCTTGAATACTTGAGTATCTTCTTTAGAAAAATGTTATTCAAGTTGTTGGCTCACTTTAAATTTATTTTGTTTTATGTTTTTGAGATTACATTTGGAACCAGATTACTCCTGGTTCTGTGTTCAGGGATAACTTCTGGCAGGCTCAGGGGACCATATGTGGTACCAGGGATTAAACCCAAGTTGACTATGTGCAATACAAACATAACCACCATATTATAGCTCTGAGTTCTCATTTTTATATTGGATGTTTTGTGTAATGATTTTTTTAAATTTTGTGCTATATGAGCACTTTAAATATAAATATATAATTGATATTACCCTTATCAGACACATGGTTTACAAATATTCCTTCCTAAGTGAGCTTGTGTGTGAGAATGTATATTGTCTGTCTATATCTTCTGAACAGCATTTAGTATTAAACACTAAGCTCTTGTTTGACTTAAATAAGCTTAACTCTTCTGCATCATCAATGACATGTTACTATCAAAATAAATGTCTAGAAAATTGTGCTACTGATGCCCATGTGTTACTGCCATAAGCATGTGTATTATCAAGCACATGTGTTGCCTGGGCTGCTGTGCACATGCTGCCTGTGTTTCCCCTCTTGAGGTATATATCTTTTTTTGGGGGGGTGGGCCATACCCGGTGACAGCTCAATAGTTATTCCTGGCTATGCGCTCAGAAATCACTCCTGGCTTGGGCGACCATATGGGAGACAGGGGCATCAAACTGTGGTTCCTTCCTAGGCTAGTATGGACAAGGCAGATTTCTTACTGCTTGTGCCACCACTTGGGCCCCGAGATGTATATTCTAAGCTCTGTGGTTATACTCTCTTGCCCTTTCCTTGTGATTTCTAAATAAAAACCATTTTCACTTTTAAAACTTAATAAAATAAATAAAGGCATACATGTGTCATTTTTATTGTAAAGGTAAATCTACAATCAGATTTCACTACAAAATAAGCAAATAACTTATTAGGAAAATGATGAAAATTAACTTGGAGAGACAGTATAGGATGGAAGCATTTGCTTATAAGAGAGAAGTTTTCAGCTGTAAACTTGATTTGAATTCGATTCTCTGAGCACTGCTAGATGCGGTCCAACCCCTTTCTATTAAAAGTTAACAATAATAAGAGTAACTCTTAGATAGTTAAGCCAATGCTGACCAAATTTCTAAGAATTGTAATCATTTCCCTGCCCTTTTTAATTTTAGCACATGGCTGTCATATACAGCACTAAAATTGCAAAATTATTTCTGGATCATCTATGATGATTGTTATGTTCATATGTTCAAACTGTCTCACTCTTGGTAGCCTCCAACAGGATGAAAGGAAAAGAGTTTGCCAATTTCTTTGCATCTACTATTAGTGAGCATCTCTATCTTTTGTAGATAAAAGATTTGGTTTAATTGCAAATTAAAAAATTGCAATTTTGCAAAGATGTGTTCTTTAGGAAAAGGGAACAATGTCCCATATGCTAGTGGAGGAAACAAAGTTCTGCCTTATTGAACAGGTCAAGAAAAATGAGCAAGCAGACTCAGCTCCTAGGCAGATGCTAGAGAACTGGTGAGGACCATGAGAATGATACTACCTATATCTGAAAACCAGGTCCCATCATGACACAGAAGTGTCCTTTGCATTGAAAATGAGAATTGAGCAGCCAGGATTCAAGAAAATAAGATTGAAACTCCCTTATCTGAATGTCAATGACATTCAGGCTATATTAGTTCTAAAATGAAAGTAGTTGCTTACTGACTAGTCACCTTATGATTCAAGATTTAAATCATTTATTTAAATAAATGCAAATACTTTTTTGGCATTTTAAGCTAGTAGGCTGCCATTTACATCTATTAACATTACTGCGAGTAAGTTGCCTACCTTGAACTCAGTTTCATACCTGGCACTACTTATTGTGTCCTAGCCACCACAGGAATGGTTCTTAAACACAGAGCCAGGAAGAAGTAAGCCCTGAAAATTACTGGATGTGACCAAAACAGCAGCCCCTCTAAAAAAAGATTACTGTGTACTTTTCCTACTCCTAATATTTGATACATAGCAATTATGGATAGTAATTATTGCCACAGTAAATGAATGCAGCATCTTTATTTCATTCAATCTTAGACATCAGAAAATTATGGCACTCCAATATCAATATTTTCATAGCTCTTTCTATAGAAGGCTCAAGGATATGAATAAGAGTGCTTAGGTTTAGTCATGCATGACAGAACCATTTCCATCATTGTTATAAAAGTTTTTTTCAGGCTATTTCATGTTGACCTATATGACATCTGCCAGTTCATTAGAGAAGAACACATCTGGAAAAAAATCAAAGATTTCCTGACTCTTCCAGTTTATATCTGAATAAGCAAGTAAAGATTGAAAGAGGAAACTAGGGAGATAGATAGAGGAATTGGAATGATTGTTTTTCCCAGGTGGAAAGGAAAAAGACAGCACAAATGTCAATCAGATCTTTATTATATTAGAGACACAGGACCTGGTATTGATTTATTTCGATTTAGTGACTATAATGACATTGACTTGCTACGAGGGTGCCAAGATATCATGCTTGTCAGTCTTTATTGAAGCCCTAAGACTATCAGAAATGAATTTTGATACTGAATGAAAGT
Source organism: Suncus etruscus (assembly GCF_024139225.1). NCBI lineage: Eukaryota > Metazoa > Chordata > Mammalia > Eulipotyphla > Soricidae > Suncus > Suncus etruscus. The sequence goes on along the minus strand of NC_064864.1, from coordinate 54,592,587 downwards.
GTTTCTTTCTTATTCCTCTGTGTTTCTTTCTTTCCTCTGGGAAGAATTTTGGATTAGGAGAAGTGACTGTTTTCTTTGTTTGTTTGTTTGTTTTAAGAGTTTTGAAAATGTTTATTAAATGGATTAAATTTTCCATTTTTGACAAGGTTCAAGGTATTCTTGCAGAAATGGTGATAGGGGGATGATTTCAGGGACCAACATGTATGAAATTGTCACACAAATTGATGTATAAAACAAACTGGAGCAACCTGAAGCTGGCTTCTTAGAAGCTCCCACCTGTGCAGTATCAGCTGTAAAGATGAATCTTCCATTTGCACCACCACTCCAGCCCCATAAGTAAGGTATTTGTCTTGCATGTATCCAACCCAGCTTATCCCTGTTATATCCTCCATGGTTTCCCAAGCACAATCTGGAGTGATTTCTGAATGCAGATCCAGAAGTAACTTCTGAGCATTGATGGATGGGGACCCAAAACTATGAAGAAAAAAAAAAGAGAATACTTTTTAGAAATAAAGTCTATTTAAATTAGAGCCATCTGGTCAACTGATCAAGACACAATAATTGGATGTCTCAGTGAAGGGAAAAAAAGTCAACATTCTGGAGCAAAATATGTTGGGAAATATAAAGAATACATATTGTGAGAAATAAAGAAACAAAGGAAATCTCATTTTATTTTATTTTTTTGTAGTGTCTAGAGGGCTCAGTCTTTAATATTTTTTTTGAAATTTAAAATACATTATTTTTGTCATGTTATACATAAACTGTATTCTTAAATTTTCTATCAGGCTAATATGTTGACTGTAAATTTTTTTATTAAATATATTTTTTATTTAAGTAACATCATATTTGGGTTACAGTCATAACCAGAACACCCCCCTTCACCAGTGCAACATTACCCCTGCCCCCCTTCCCATCCCCTGCCTGTATTCGAGACAGGCATTCTACTACAGTAATTTGTTTTTAAGTTCAGTAAGTTGTATTTTTTTTCTTAAAGGATAAAAATAAAAAAATATAGTAAAGGTGTGATAGTGGCAATCGCCAATGTTTGCATAGGTTCAGAAAAATGGAGAAAATGGAAAAAAAAAATCCTTGACCTGATTACAAAAAGGCCTCACCCCAGAAGTTTATTGGCATAAGACAGACTCTGGGTTCCAGGCATACCAGTCTATCCAACTCCAGTCATTCTCAAAGTCCCGGTGAAACTTTTTCATACTTTAGCTATAGTTGGTATCAGACTTTTATATTTAAAGACTCTGGATTCTGTGCATTTCTTTCGTCAATGTCAGGCTGATGTGGAGCATCCTCTAGTTTCAGCATATCATTAAATGCAGAGCGATCTGCCCTGCATGCAGACTGTTGCTGAGTTGCCTGGGTGTTGGGAGTACTCTTTGGAGTAAGTCAATGCCAAAGCAGTGGTAGGTCTTCTCTGGTTAGAGGGTTGGATCCTGGGAATGTTAAAGACAATTGTGGTTGTTTCCATAGTTCAGATGTGTGTGGGCGATGCCCATTCTTCTGAGGCCTGAGCCAAATCATTATGCCAATGTTCAGGGTAAAAGGCCTAATTACATTACCAAATTTGTGTCCCCATCTCTATTAGATAAGAACTTGTTTGCATATGTATTATTTTCCCATTTTAATGTGCCTATGCAAAAGAGAATCAATGCCACAAGATATTGTTGGTGCATCTGGGGGCCAACGAATAAAGTCCAACATTTCTCGTAACTTGGTATAAACGTGAAATCTACAGAGTTACTGTTCTACCAGTATTGCTTATAAAACAGATCTCACAGGGGGAAAATCAAACAATCAAATAACTAATCTAGTGGGAAAAATTGGAGAAGTGACTGTTTTTAATTATTTTTCTTCCAACATGTTATGCAGGCATCAGAGATCTTCACTTTGAAGAAAGAAAAAATGTGTTAAATGTGAGAAATACTATGCTCCACATGATACTTTTCTCAGTTGATATAAGTGAAGAAAGGAGGCTACTGGGATTTTCTAGCAAAGTTGTGCGTGCCACTGTCTGAGCAGGACTGTCCACTCAGCTAATTATTATACTTAATTCACTTTAAAGAAGAGGGGTCTCCTTGTTTTCTTTTCAACGCTCAGTTTTACAATTATTTTCTTGGACTTTGGGCACCTGTATTTAATTTACGACTTGCTATATGAAAGCAAAAGGGTACAATTCATCCTAGAATTGCTGATAGAATTTTAATTCATATCTGGTGACTGCAAGGTGAAAACTCTATTTTCATATGTAAGCTACATTAATTATAATGATTTTTCAAAACTATTTGCAGCAAGCACTTCTTAACAATTAAGTGTGCATACATGTAATTTCTATTTCTTCATAGTCCTTAATTTTAATTTTCTTAATTTGTCTTATTTATATCACTTTATTTAATAGATATTTAATAGATAATGCAACTCAATCATTAGGAATTTTTTCTGCTCACCTTCCTTTGTCTCCAGTTACAAATCAATAGGTATTTTTTTGAGTGTATGGAGTCCAGAAGAAAAATAAAATGACTCATTACACAAAAATGTGAATGTACTGCTGCTACTTTCACACAAAATGCTCTGGTTTTGCCATTCCAGCAAAATCCACAATGTACAGATATTCTACAAAAGGTACCCACAACCATGAATTTTTCTATTTCAAAAAATTTCTATTTCAAAAAATTATTCTAGTCTGAAAATTAAAACCAAGATTCTAGCTCACTGGCAAACATGTGTTGTTCATTGATAGCACCATCTTGTATTTCAGCTCTTCACTCTGTTTTTGAAGCTTTGTATAGCTGCATTCCCAAATTATAGCTACTTGTTTTCTAGAAGCCCAAGCCAAATAGGGTAACTTTGCTAAAAGCTAAAAATTCAATGTTTTATTCAAGCCTGAATGGGCATTTCTGTGCCTCCCCATGGTCATGGTCTGAAATGATTCATATTCAGGGCAGAGAAGGGCAGAGAGAAAATGCATACTTAATGCCCTGAGCAAGTTTTGCGGCAGGGAATGTGTTTATTAGCATTTCTCAAACTCATGAGCATTCGTGACCTAATTCAAATCATTTAGAGGGATGATTATTCTAATACAGACTGAGCTATGTCTGTCATAGAAGTTTACACGCTACTGCCTAAAGCCTTGATTATTTTAACCAGAGCTATTGTCTTTACCCCATTCAATTGGCACCTTCTTCAATTATTGATCTTACCATTCAATTTGCAGTAGTGCCATGGCAGTCTAGGTGATGCCATAAAATAAATCAAGATGTCTTTTTACACTTCCAGATACTATCCTGCACTCAGCAAACCCAGGGAGGACCTAGGTTCGATTCTTGGCATCTCATATGGTCCTCTGAGACTGCCAGGAGGCGATTTCTGAGTTCAGAGCCAAGAGTAATCACAGATCATGGCTGGATGTAATAACCCCTCCCCCCACCCCCCACCCCCCCACCCCCCCGGGCCCAAAGACAAAGAATGAGAATCACTCATTGAGAGGAAAAAGCACTTGGAGTCACATAACTTGGTGGTGCTATTCTATTGTGACCTTGGTTATGAACCTCTGTTTATAATGTGTACAGAGAGAGGAGAAATGGATAGTATCTGGAAGTGTAAAAAGACATAATCTTTTAGGTAAATTTCCCAGCCTTACCATTGTAACTAAATGTTAACTATTATCATGTCTGCACTGATTTGTTTTTCTCTCTGCCAAAGTGTGATTGTATGTGATCAAACTTAGAGTATTAACTTTTCTAAAAAAATATTTTATTATTTATTTATCTGGGAACAAACTGGGTTCATCCCTGTTGGTCATATGCAAGATAAATGTCTTACTGGTGTGCTTACTGGTGTCGCTCCACCTCCTAGAGTATAAACTTTTTGAAGACAGAGATTATGATTTAATTTTCCTTTATATTTCATACAGCTCCAAGAACAGCACCAAATATATAGTTGTGGGAATATATAATGATAGATTCATCAATTGTCTTCTATTGACAAAAAGAAATTCAAAATTATTTTTAGTTCTAAAAATACATTTGCAAACATCATAAATACATTCTTGTAGACTCACCACACTTTTGATAAAACCCAAAAGACTATCTGATCATCTGATTCTCTCACGAAATACCTTTTCTATAATCAAATTGTTATCCCATCAATATAGATATCACGGTAGAGCAAATTCATGCTTTCTCCTACACATTGTATTTGGCATTGGACTACAGAAAGGAAGTTCTATCTATGTGAAGACTTTCTTTTACTTTTACTTTTCAGGAACTAATGTGGGAGTAACATTTTAAAAATCCAGATTCAAGAACACCATCAATAAGAATATTCCCGCTTTTTACATAAACCTATGAATTGAGCAGCCTAGTGAGGGAAGACTGAAAACTATATTGGGGACCAGAGGGGCATTGCAGTGTTGAACAGCAAGTTGACCTCCTATATGGCTCAAGCAAAGGGCTATCTTACAAATGGAGTAGAGCAATCTGCGATAATAGCTGTGGCAAGGAGAAGAAGACAAGTAAGGATGATCAAGAGATGAGCTTCTGGGGCTGGAGCAATAGAACAGCGGGTAGGGCGTTTGCCTTGCACGCACTCGACCTGAATTCCGTCACCGGCATCCCACATGGCCCCCTGAGTATGCCAGGAAGGCGTCCTGAGCAAAGCTAGAAATAGCCCCTGAGCATTGCCGGGTGTGGTTAAAAAAAAAAAAAGTTTCTTCCTTCACCGGACATACAGGATTACCACGAGACCCCCTGTTACTGTCTCACTTCCTTGGTAGCAAGCATGAGAGAGAGCGAGCAGATTATCAGTGTGTAGACATGTTCTATGTAGTTGGCATATTCAGTGCCAACACAGTGTTCTAAAGGAATGAAGGAGGTGTTACTTCAGATCTTGAATTCAGCAACTTCACCATATTCCACACCATCTGTTAGCTCCTTATTCTGAGTTTGTAAACTCGAGATAAAGACACTGAAGACAACTGTTGTCTCTGTCAAGTGTTGTCAATAAAACAGGGTTCATTTTATTGCACATTCCAAGCTCTTCACCAATGCTCTTTAAGTTTTGTCACTCTCCACTCAGCTTTGCTAAGATAATGGAAATTTAAACCACAGAGAGAAGGGAGAAAAGGCGAATCTTCCTGAATCAACGTTAGTGACTCAGAATAAAACATCTAGGCAGTTTGAAGAATGTCCTTTTTTTTTTTTTTTTCTGGTTTTACAGGCCACACCCGTTTGATGCTCAGGGATTGCTCCTGGCTAAGTGCTCAGAAATTGTCCCTGGCTTGGGGGGACCATATGGGATGCTGGGGGATCGAACCGCAGTCCTTCCTTGGCTAGCGCTTGCAAGGCAGACACCTTACCTCTAGTGCCACCTCGCTGGCCCCTGAAGGATGTACCTTAAGTGTGCTTAGAATTCGGGTGCATGAAGCTTTTGCAAAGATGTGTATGGTTATCAGAAATCAAAGGAAACTAAGACCTGAGTCACAGTTTGTGACAAATCAAGTTAAAACTCAAGCAATAGGACAGAGAGTAGGATGGGAAGCAAGAACTGTTTCAGTCAGTCTCTCCTGTACCATCTACAGTGTAGGGTGGACTCAAAGCGAAGGGGCCATCTTTGAAATGCATTTTACCTGGTAAGGATGAGAGAATATCAAATATCAAATTTATTTCTTGTTTTTAAAAGTTGTCATCCTTTCTCTTTTTTTCCTCAGATCTTAGGAAACTCGCTTCTATTGGCATGTTTAGTCAAATGAGTAGGTTTGATATGAAGCAAAGTACATTCTGAAAGAGGTGATGTACCAGGCTGCACCTACTTAATGGATTTCCAATAATGCCCAATTATGCTATAACTACTTTATAGTGAACATTTTCCAATTTTGAATTTTGCTCGAGTTTTACAATGTAAAATCCATGATTATAATATTATAGTCATCGTTTTTTAATTCTTTCCCCCTTTTCCAAAACTATCATATATTACATTATGATGTTTGTAGTATAATAAAATTCTGTGACTTTTTGCCCAAATAATTTATCATAAAACTTTTCTCCCAGAAAAGTAACATCTTTATATGCTTGAAGACACTTTTCTATAGCAAATTTAGCTTATATTAGCATTGATATTACATTAGCATAGTAGTCATTTATACTAACATAACATTCACCTGCATTTATCTAAAATAAATTACCTAAAACAGATTAAGTACATTAACGCACATTTTAGTTGTTTCCAATTGCTCTGCATTTTTAGTCTTCTTACTTTTTATAATCTTTTCCTAAAGCTAAATCCTGTGAATTAGGTTATAGAATCAAGTTTTAGCTTTTTATATGCAAACGTTTTAGTAAGGTGGTCAGAATATATTTCATCCATTTTATGGAGAAAAATGAAATGTTAAGTGATTTCCCTAAGTCATATGTCACAATAGTTATAGTTCACAACCCGAAATCAGTCTTCTAGCTCTTAATTTTTTTTCATTAACAAAAGACGGATGGAGACACTATATTTTGACTTTGTTTTATTCTTTTCATTTTCATTTTAACCTCCAATATTTATCATTTTTATCTTGTATTTTGGAAAAAAGATATTTTGAAGAGTCTACAAATTTTGTATAGTGAGTTTCAAATAAGAATAAAATCCAAAACAAAATAATGATAAGTTTTATATTAATTAGATAAATTAATGCTTTAATATTCTAGGCTCCATGAAAAGTAAATTATTCCAATGGTTAGTTATAGATTTTTTGTTTTTCTTTAGTTTCCCAATACCAAGTAGATGATAAGGCTCAAATCTGAATATATTTCACTATCTTCCCACAGTTTCACTATGACCCTTTGAAATATGTTAATTATGAAAGGATGAAAGAGAAACGGGTTAGGAAGGAGGGAGAGAGGACAATTCTACTTCTTAGTGTCTACTCTCAAGAAACAAAAACATTAATTCAAAAAGACACATACATATTACCCACATACATGCTGTTTTCATTGCAGCTCATAATTCAATAGTCAAAATATGTAAACTATCTAAATATCCAGCAACAAATGAATAAAAAGGTGAGAGAGTAGAATATTATATATAAAAGAATATTATAGTGTTGTAGGAAAATATGAAAGCGTTCAGTTCTCTGCAATGAGGAATGAACTGGAGTGTATCAGATTAAGAAAAATAAGTCAGAAGGAGAAAGAAAAATAGTACTTTATGTAACAATTTTTTGGAATATGGAGAAACAAAGTATAAGACAATTTTAAAATTAAAAATCTTTAATTAAAGAATGAAAAGTAGTGAACTTTTCAGACCTGGATGTGTAATACCTGAATGTAATAAAATATCTACCCCGTTAAGAAGTGGGTTGCTTGGATTTTCTTCTCTTTTTTCACCTGTTCTGTAGTATCTGTTCCAGAATCCTTCGCTCAGCAAGACCACCTCTGGATTCTGCAGGTTCCAACTCCTACTCGACCCCCCTGGGCCCACGCACAATAAAGTGCCTTTCCTGACCTTCTGACTGGCAATGCCTTTTTTGGGAAGGAGATTTTTTGACCACATTCATATCTTTATAATGTTATTCTGTAGTGTCAACTGAGCATTTTAATTAGCCCTCTCGAGGTCCCAAAAGTTCTCAAGTAAGGGGAAAAAATCTAGAATTCTAGAAAATTGTTCTGAATAAGTGAAAAATCATTGTATATTTTCTCGGTGTCATATATGTACTATCAACTTCTAGCATGCACAATCAAAAACCTAATATTCAACCACATGTTGAATTGGTAGAGTTTATCAATAATAAAATAACATATCTGCAAATATTTTAAATAATTTTAAATACGAGAGGCTAATATTTAGTGAAAGTTTGAAATTACAGAGTGCCTTAAGAGAAGTTACAAACTTTTCATTTATGCCCAAGGGAATGGAAAGGATGGAGAGATTATTAACAAGTAAGACTGAGGCTAGGTTAGCCTCAGTCTAGGTCTCTTGATTCTAATCCAATGCCTTTTTGCCAAATCATTTTTGTGAATTGTGACAAATAATAACTATTCTTAGATCCAGTAGATTAGATACATAAGTGTATTTGTCTACTAAATAACCATCACAGAAATATTCCACTTATATTTATAATAACAAAATTTGAAAATAAATGTTAATCTATAAGGATATTTAATAAATAAGAGCAGATAAAAACGTGAATCCTACACAGGATTTGAAATGATGATATAGAGCTTTGTTTATAGTTATAGATAAATAAAAATGATGTATATTTCCTGGAGTCAAATCATATCCAAGTAGTCTGATTTGCTACAATTTACACTTAGATTGTATATTTCTTGAGGATTTTTTTTTTTAACATTGGTCTATATCCTTGCTTCAGTGTTAAATTATTTAGAAGGGCCTGCAAGATAGTACAGCAATTAAGATGCTTGCCTTGAATGCTGCTGACTGGGGTTTGATCTCCCAGAGCAATGTTAAGCGTGAGCCCCCTTCCAAAAATTCAAATTCCTTTAAAACTTTTTGTGCTAAATGTTTTAAACAAAGTAATTCTTATTCTGACTTTCTACTGACATAAACCCGTATTTCCAAAACTATATTTTGTTTAAATGTAAAATCTTATTCCAAAGACTATTCATCCACAGGGAATGAGTCAGAGAATCTGCATTTGTAACAAGTTTCCTTGTGTTGCTAAATAGGAAGCAGCATTTGGTATTGCAGGATTTAAGCGTTTTTGTTAATTGCCCCAACAGGGCTTTTTATCACTCATTCTATATGTCCTTTCTGGTAATCGTTTTCCTTTGTTTATTGGCTCTATAGTGATTTCTAACTAAATGAAGCCCTGGATTTTTCTTCTTCTCTTACAGTTAATAACGACAAGCAATGGAAAACATTATTTTAAATTGTGGCATACCCACTATTCAATATTGCTTTCTAATCGTGTAATTTTAAATATCTTGATATTCTTAACCAATAATGTGGATCATGTGCTTTGATTTAAAGGCATGATTTTTTTAGGTAGATGAATACCTGGGGAGTAATTATGATTTTAAAATAACAAAACAACTGCTGGACTACTCAGTAAGGGAAATGAGATCACAGTATAAAAGCTAATTTTCAACACTGTTCTTCACTGCATCTTCATGATTAAAATGAATGTAAAACATTTTAAGAATGATAGGGTATGGGAATAACCTTAAGATTTATTTTCAGGGAGGGACTTCAGACCATAAAAACCGGCTAACCTTTGCAAAAGCTGGCTCCCTGTGTGTGACACCAGGCGGGGAAAATCCGCGAAAGTACACCGGCCCAGTGGGGCTCAGCTGTGAAAGACTGTGAGTGTGAACTGTCTATGTCTGTCTACTGTCCTCTTGCGTGAAACTCTTGCGAGTGGGGCAAAAAGAGCCTCCAGAAACCTCGCTGGCCCAGACGCCATTTTCAGGGAGGGACTTCAGAGCATAAAAACCGGCTAACCTTTGCAAAAGCTGGCTCCCTGTGTGTGACACCAGGCGGGGAAAATCCGCGAAAGTACACCGGCCCAGTGGGGCTCAGCTGTGAAAGACTGTGAGTGTGACCTGTCTATGTCTATGTCTGCTACGCGGCCGTGCACTCTTTCTAAGGAAAGAACTCCATTGCAACAAGGAGGAAAAATCACACTAAGAACGGCGCTATATCACAGAAGCAAACATTTCTCTCTGGACTGTCTTCTCTGTTGCATGCTCGGGCCTAAGATTTGACCCAGTGTGAGGCTTCATCCATGGAGGACTCCCCTCCCTTAGAGGCAAGTCAGCCCATCCAGAAAGGGAGGAGCCAGAGGAGTGTGCTGCCTACATCATATAGACAATGAATACCACTACAACACGTAGAAAAACCCACAATACAAGTGTGACAATGGGGAAACAACGCAGGCCAGCATCAGACATAGAGAATGAAGATGACAATTCTGAGGACCAGATAATGACTGAACAACTAATCAACCTCTCAGATAAGGACTTTAGACTAGCAATATGGAAGGTGCTCAACAGACTCCAAGAAACCATGGATCGAGTTGAACAGAACACTAATAAGAACCAAGAAAATATGAAGGCAGAAATGACAAAACTCCAAACTGAAATAACATGTCAACTAACAGGACTGAAAAAGTCAGTAAACGAAGTGAATGACAAAATGGATAAGCTCTGGGACAGGGTCTCAGAAGCTGAGAATAGACTTGGTGCTGTGGAAGATGAGATACATAACAATTCCATACAGCAGGAGAGATTGGACAAAAAACTTAAAGCAAATGAGCAGACAATGGAAAAATTAGTCAAAGAATGGGAACAGACGAAAATAGAAGTCTATGATAAGATCAACAGAAACAACTTAAGAATCATTGGAGTCCCAGAGACCCAGGAAGAAAATTTCCAGGAAGAATCAATGGTCAAGAACATCATTAAAGAGAAACTTCCAGAGCTAAAGAATATATGTGATCAAATCCTGCATGCCCGAAGAGTACCAACCAAAAGAGACCCCAGAAAAACCACCCCAAGACACATCCTAGTCACAATGACAAATCCCACAGATAGAGACAGAATTCTGAAAACAGCAAGATCAAAAGGGGAAATCACGTTCAAGCAAGCTTCCCTGAGATTTACAGCAGACCTGTCACCAGAAACGCTCAATGCCAGAAAGCAGTGGTGGGATATTGTGACAAGACTGAATGAAATGAATGCTTCACCCAGAATACTATACCCAGCAAAACTCACTTTCCGGTTTGATGGAAGAATACATGGTTTCACAGACAAAAAACAGCTCAGAAACTTCACAGACACAAAACCAGTCTTAAGAGAAAAACTGAAAGACCTAATCTAAGACAAGACTACCCAAAAGACACACCAAATTTTGAAATAAAGATGGCGTTAAATCCCAGGACAATTCTTTCTCTCAACGTCAATGGACTAAATGCACCAGTTAAGAGACACAGAGTGGCTAAATGGATCAAAAAACTCAATCCAACCTTCTGCTGCCTACAAGAAACGCACCTGAATAGTCAGAACAAACATAGACTCAAAATAAAAGGCTGGAGAAAAGTTATCCAAGCAAACAACACCCATAAAAAAGCTGGAGTGGCCATACTAATATCAGATAATGCAAACTTTATACTCAGGAAGGTTGTAAGGGACAAAGACGGACATTTTATATTAATCAAGGGGTACGTAGAGCAGGAAGAATTCACTCTCCTAAACATATATGCACCGAATGAGGGGCCAGCAAAATATTTAATACAACTGTTGACAAATCTGAAAAATAATATCAACAACAACACAATAATTGTGGGGGACCTTAACACGGCTTTGTCAACACTGGACAGGTCAACCAGACTGAAACCCAACAAGAATATACTAGACCTGAGGAGAGAAATGGAAGAAAGAGGCCTAGTGGATATATATAGGACACTCCATCCCCAGAAACCTGGATACACATTCTTCTCCAATGTACATGGGACATTCTCCAGGATAGACTACATGCTGGCACATAAAACATACCTCCATAAGATCAAGAGGATAGAAATTTTGCAGACTACCTTCGCTGACCACAAGGCTCTGAAATTATTTGTGAACTCCAAAGGGACTCAGAAGAAACACTTTAACACCTGGAAGTTAAACAACCTCATGCTCAATAACCAGTGGGTCCGAGATGAAATCAAGGAGGAAATCAAAAGGTTCCTGGAAACAAATGACAATAAAGACACAAACTCTCAGAACTTATGGGACACAGCAAAAGCAGTACTGAGAGGAAAATTTATAGCTTTGCAAGCACACATCAGGAAGGAAGAAGGAGCTTACCTGAGTAGCTTAATGACACAGCTAATAGAACTAGAAAATGCTCAACAAAAGGACCCAAGAATAGGAAGACAGAAGGAAATAACAAAGCTGAGAGCAGAAATCAACGAAGTGGAAACTCAAAAAACAATTCGAAAGATCAACGAAAGCAGAAGTTGGTTCTTTGAAAAAATAAACAAGATTGATAGACCACTGGCAAACCTAACAAAGAAAGAGAGAGAGAGAAACTTGATAACTCGTATCAGGAATGAAAAAGGAGAGATCACTACTGATATGACAGAGATTCAAAGGGTAATCAGAAACTACTTTGAAAAACTCTACGCCACTAAAAATGAGAACCTGGAAGAAATGGATAAATTCTTGGACTCTTATAATCTTCCACGGTTGAAGGAAGAGGATGTAGCATATCTAAACACCCCCATCACCATTGATGAAATTAAAACAGTAATCAAATGTCTGCCGAAAAACAAAAGCCCAGGTCCAGATGGATTCACTAATGAATTCTATCAAACTTTCCAAGAGGAACTACTGCCAATCTTGGCAAGACTCTTTCATGAAATTGAACAAACAGAAACACTTCCAAATAGCTTTTATGAAGCCAACATCACCTTGATACCTAAACCAGACAGAGACGCTACCAAAAAAGAAAATTACAGACCAATATCACTGATGAATGCAGATGCAAAGATCCTCAACAAAATCCTGGCAAATAGGATTCAATGCCTCGTTAAGAAGATCATCCACTACGATCAAGTAGGTTTCATCCCAGGAATGCAAGGCTGGTTTAACATCCGTAAATCTATCAACATAATACACAACATCAATAACAAGAAAAATAAAAACCACATGATCATATCAATAGATGCAGAGAAAGCATTTGATAAGGTCCAACACCCATTCTTGATCAAAACTCTCAGCAAGATGGGAATGGAGGGAACCTTTCTCAATATAGTGAAGGCCATCTACCACAAGCCAGTGGCAAATATTATCCTCAATGGAGAAAAACTGAAAGCCTTCCCTCTAAATTCTGGCACAAGACAAGGCTGTCCTCTCTCACCACTCCTATTCAACATAGCACTGGAAGTACTTGCTATAGCGATTAGGCAAGAAAAGGATATCAAGGGAATCCAGATAGGAAAGGAAGAAGTCAAGCTCTCACTGTTTGCAGATGACATGATACTCTACTTAGAAAACCCTAAAGACTCTATCAAAAAGCTTCTAGAAACAATAGACTCATATAGCAAGGTGGCAGGCTACAAAATTAACACACAAAAATCAATAGCCTTTCTATATACCCATAGTAATAAGGATGAAATGGCATTAAGAAAACAACCCCATTCACAATAGTACCAAACAAACTCAAATATCTTGGAATCAACTTGACTAAATATGTGAAGGACCTATACAAAGAAAACTATAAAACTCTGCTCCAAGAAATAAGAGAGGACACACGGAAATAGAAACACATACCCTGCTCATGGATTGGCAGGATTAACATCATCAAAATGTCAATACTCCCCAAGGCATTATACAGATTTAATGCCATCCCTCTAAAGATACCCATGACATTCTTCAAAGAAGTGGATCAGACACTTTTGAAATTCATTTGGAACAATAAACACCCTCGAATAGCTAAAGCAATCATTGGGAAAAAGAATATGGGAGGAATTACTTTTCCCAACTTTAAACTGTACTACAAAGCAACAATTATCAAAACAGCATGGTATTGGAATAAGGATAGGTCCTCAGATCAGTGGAATAGGCTTGAATACTCAGAAAATGTTCCCCAGAGATACAACCATCTAATTTTTGATAAAGGAGCAGGAAATCCTAAATGGAGCAGGGAAAGCCTCTTCAACAAGTGGTGTTGGCACAATTGGATAGCCACTTGCAAAAAATTAAACTTAGACCCCCAGCTAACATCATGTACAAAGGTAAAATCCAAATGGATTAAAGACCTCGATATCAGCCCCCAAACCATAAGATATATAGAACAGCACATAGGCAAAACACTCCAGGACATTACAGGCATCTTCAAGGAGGAAACTGCACTCTCCAAGCAAGTGAAAGCAGAGATTAACAGATGGGAATATATTAAGCTGAGAAGCTTCTGCACCTCAAAGGAAATAGTGCCCAGGATACAAGAGCCACCCACTAAGTGGGAGAAACTATTCACCCAATACCCATCAGATAAGGGGCTAATCTCCAAAATATACAAGGCACTGACAGAACTTTACAAGAAAAAAACATCTAACCCCATCAAAAAATGGGGAGAAGAAATTAACAGACACTTTGACAAAGAAGAAATACGCATGGCCAAAAGACACATGAAAAAATGTTCCACATCACTAATCATCAGGGAGATGCAAATCAAAACAACGATGAGATACCACCTCACACCCCAGAGAATGGCACACATCACAAAGAATGAGAATAAACAGTGTTGGCGGGGATGTGGAGAGAAAGGAACTCTTATCCACTGCTGGTGGGAATGCTGTCTAGTTCAACTTTTATGGAAAGCGATATGGAGATTCCTCCAAAAACTGGAAATCGAGCTCCCATACAATCCAGCTATACCACTCCTAGGAATGTACCCTAGGAACACAAAAATACAATACAAAAACCCCTTCCTTACACCTATATTCATTGCAGCTCTATTTACCATAGCAAGACTCTGGAAACAACCAAGATGCCCTTCAACAGACGAATGGCTAAAGAAACTGTGGTACATATACACAATGGAATATTATGCAGCTGTCAGGAGAGATGAAGTCATGAAATTTTCCTATACATGGGTGTACATGGAATCTATTATGCTGAGTGAAATAAGTCAGAGAGAGAGAGAAAAACGCAGAATGGTCTCACTCATCTATGGGTTTTAAGAAAAATGAAAGACACCCTTGTAATAATAATTTTCAGACATAAAAGAGAAAAGAGCTGGAAGTTCCAGCTCACCTCAGGAAGCTCACCACAAAGAGTGATGAGTTTAGTTAGAGAAATAACTACATTTTGAACTGTCCTAATATTGAGAATGTATGAGGGAAATGTAGAGCCTGTTTAGGGTACAGGCGGGGGTTGAGGGGGGAGGAGGGAGATTTGGGACTTGGGTGATGGGAATGTTGCACTGGTGATGGGTGGTGTTCCTTTTATGACTGAAACCCAAACACAATCATGTATGTAATCAAGGTGTTTAAATAAAAAAAATTAAAAAAAAAAGATTTATTTTATAAATAAACAAGATGTTAACTTCTTGAATTTGGGGAGAATGCTAAACAAAACAAGCTAGATGAAAAAAAAAGCTAGATAAGTAAGACGTTATCTTGTAAACACTGCATAGAAGACTGAGCATATAGATTTATGTCTATTTACATATTACTTAGTTTTATAAAGGTTTAGTAATTTATCCAAAATAACACTTTGAATGATGGGAATCTCAATTCACACCCGTTTGACTCAAAACTTAGGATCATAACCTCTGTATTGAAACTCATTCAAGAACTTGAATGCCTACCTAAATGTATGACGCAGTTCTTTTGGTAATAGAGGGGTTTAGTAAATGGAGAAGTAAATGTAACTTTATATAAAGAGATAAATGTTTATATAGATTGGGTGAAGTCTCAGTCACTTAGGTATATAATTATATATAATTATATAATAATTCTTGGATCCAACCCAAAATGAGTATGTGTGGGGCCTTTTCCAGCCAGTCAGCAATTCTTGAACACCAATATATAGTCCAGTAATTCAACTTAACAACTAGTGGGGGGTCAGAATGGGAAGCACTAATCTTCTAATCACAAGGTTGGTTCACTAGGCAAACAGATCTGTTCTTTACATTTCCTAATATACATAATGAAAATTAGCTCCATTCTGACTATGTAACCAAAGCATCAACCAGATTCCCAGGTGGGAATTTTTCTTGATAAGTAAGCCCATCAAAAATTAATTACAAGACCTATTTGTTACCTGTGCTTTTGTCTTTATAAATCAGAAGTTCCTACAACTTTCTTGTCAGGTTTGATTAACTTAATGGCATAACTCATTGAACTCCTGAAAGCCTTTAATCACTAGGTTATTTGGTTTATTATGAAATTATCTAAACCAGAAACAAACCAGCAAGTTCATAGGATAGAATATTTAGAAAGGGTGCAAAGCCTTCTGGGACTCAACAGCATGCCAGTTTTATTGTTTACATATGCAGAAGGAATTTTTTTAATTCTTGTTTTTTTTATAAAAGCTTTGTTACTTAGACATGATTGATTAAATCATTGTCCATTGAGCAGTTATCCAACCTTTACCACTACTCACCTTCCAGAAGGTGGTAGCAGCTAAATTGGAAGCACCATGTTAGTGCTTCACTAGGCAACCAGTCCTGGTCTTTAAATGTTTCCAAATGTTTCCTAATTTACATAACAAAAAAGTATTTATCTTTCAAGAGTTTTATGAAATTCCAAGTCTTTAGGAATTTGTGAGTACCTGAATATAGACGAATACCAAAGTATATGAGAAAAATACTTTGACAATATGCAAGTCTAAGTATATTTCTTATAAATCACTGCATTGTAATAATTCTGATAAGTGGAAAATTTTCCTTCCTCTTTGAACTTCAATTTGCTTAACCAGAAACAGATGTTTTACATTTTTAAATTTGCTTTGAGATCCAAATTTTTATTTTTAAAATATTTTGAACACTTTATGGATCTTTTAATTTCCTGTTTTCAATTCAAACTAACAGTCTATCCATAGCCTCCTAATTTCGTGTCTAAATTTTTCCAAATAATCAATATTGTTTTTATTATTTTAATAATTAAGGGTGATGATTGCAAAATCAGACTTTTGAAACGGACATTGTAGATTTCTACTATTTTGGGAGGAAATTTTACGTTAACATTTTAATTTCCTCAATAATCATGGGTCTATTTAGATATGCCTAATCATCTTTGTTCAATATTAGTTTATAGCAGTGCAAGAATTTATTCATTTCTTCCAGGTTCTCTTGTTTTGTGGCATGGAGTTTCTCAAAGTGATCTCTGATTACTCTTTGAATTTCTGTAGTTTCTGTGCAATCTCCTCCTTCCTTTTCATTTCTAATTGTTTATTAACTTTCTCTCTCTTTCTTTCTGTGAATCTTCTCAGTGGTTTATCAATTTACTTTTATTTTTTTAGAGAATCAACTCTTGCTTTCATTCATCTTTTTGATTATTTTTATTTTGTATTTCCATTTCACTAATATCTACTCTGAGCTTTATACTTTTCTTCTGTCTGCCTATTTTTGATTCCTTTCTAATTTTTTTCTTTTTCTTTTCTTTTTTTTTTTTTTTTTTTGCTTTGTGAGCCACACCCAGTGACACTCCTGGATATGAGCTCAGAAATCGCTCCTGGCTTGGAGGACCATATGAAAAACTGGGGGATTGAACAGAGGTCCATCCTAGGTTAGCACATGCAAGACAAAACACCCTACAGCTTGCACCACTGCTCTAACCCCATTTTCTAATTTTTAAAACTTTTTCCTTAAGTTATTTAAGTAGGCTCTTTATTTCTTCCTGATGAATGCTTTCAAGGGTATAAATTTTCTTCTTAATCCTGATTTTGCTGTGTTTCACAAATCTCGATAATTCATGTTTTCATTCTCTTTTGTTTTGTGTAATCTTGATTTTCTCTTTGATTTCATCCATAATCTACTTGCTGTTCAGAGGTGAACTGTTTAATATACAGGTGTTAAAGTTAGAAGTATGAATTTTTCAAGCACTTATGTATAGAAAATAATGGAATGTAGTAGTCATAAACATTTGTGTTTATTTTATTTTACTTTTTTGGAAGGACTTATTTTGTATTGTTTTGTTTCAGACCATGCCAGTCAATGCTCAGTCGATTGCAGGTATTGGGAAGCAAACTCGAGCCTTCAACAGGTAATTATGTGCTTCATTTAGTCCATTGAGCTATTTCCTCCATGTCTCCCACATTATATAAATGATGGGGGAGGGGGCAAAAACTTCCATAAGTGACAATAAAGAAAGGAAGGGAAATCACTGATTTGTGTATGAAAAAACCTGTTGATACTAAAACTTAGAACAATAATAATAAATTTTTGTTGGCTGCTTAGAATAATTATAATGAATTCAACTGGATGATCTATGTATATCATCAAGTGATGTGGGGTACCTGGTTTGCAGAGCCTAAAAAAGTAAGACTGACAATGAACTGGTGGTCAAAGAGTGTCTTCATTAGGATATTTTTTATGTGATTTGCTTTTAATAATCTGTTCTATTTTCTGGTCGGTGTGAATAGGTCAGGTGACTATTAACAAGGGCAGTTAATCATAAGAGCTGAAAAAGAATGGGGAGTCAAAGCTAAACGAATGGACTCAAAAATAAAGATATTCCTACCACAAGGAAATGGAAGTCAAATATTGGCATAGAAAACCGAGGACATGCCTGGTGCAGAGACAGAAAAGCCAGATGAAGAAAAGGAAGCCAGATAATTACATAAGAAAACCAATGGTGTTTGTCTGTAGCTTGGTCTAATTCTAACTATTATATCGAGAGATTATCAGGTCCATATGGTCATGTGTGCCAGGCTCCATGCCATGTAGGACAAGCTGTTTCTAAGGCCTTTACTATTATTTTCCAGAGTGTTCTCAAGAATGGCATATCAGAAATGCTGGACTTGGGCTATGCCTGACTTCAACACTATGTAATTATTTTCCTATTTAAATAGAGACAGTCTAATGTGACATTTACGTCAGCTGTGGATATGCTATCATCACTTTTGAATCAACTGACTCTCTTATTTTCAACGATATAATTATCAGCAGCAAGATCAAACCTTTTGTGCCAAATAAGATTCCAAGAATTTACAGATTGTTCCAAATCTTTCTAACTTTCTTTGGAATAAATTGAAAACTAATACTAGAGTAACAACTTACATAATCCTGCAAGTATCATAATGTGTATTATTAGTCATTAGATAAATGCAAAATGAAAGTTGAGATAAATTAAGTAACGCATAACAAAAAGCAGAAGAAAATACATAATATGGATTAAAGCCCATATCCATTCTCTCCTAAATCATGAAATGCTCTGTTATATCACATATTAAATCCAAGTACATTTTACTAATAAATATATGAAAATAGGTTGGAAACTTTAATAAAGAAAAAGAGTGACCTGGGAAGAGTTAGTATGTAAGTATGTAAGATGTCGTGGTATAATTTAGAGCTCTGCTTGCCCTTTGCTTTTTAGCAACACCAAGCATAGCCATGGAGGCCCCAGTTATCTTAGAATTAGCCCTGGTGGTCTCTGGCATACTGAAGTCCTACCCTGAGCTCCTACAGGTTCCCTGTTCAAATATCACTGTGCATGGCCCCTGATCTGAACAATATTTGTTTGGGTAGCTTCCAAAACAAACATACAATAAAGGAAGGTATCAATGGTATTATGTATAGTAGCATAACTCATGCATATTGCATGCAATTTATTAATATATTACTCAACATGTAAATTAATATTAGCATATAATTAATACATTATATGCCACCTGTAGTATAAGTACTGCTTGCTAACATGCATATTATGATATCTATCATAACCTATCTATAAGATTTGATATAAAAACTATAGAAGTTGAGATTTCAATTTTCTTTCTTTTGAGTCCATTATTCACAGAAATGAAAAGCTGAATCTCCTCAGGTTTATGTTATGTCTATAGGTATAATATGTTCATATCCCACTTAGAAGTATTTATGCATTTTTCCCATCAGTGACTGCATCTGTCTAAAATCTTATCCAGTCCTCATAGGCTCTGAAAATGGGGTTGTATTTTCACATTAGAAATCTTCAGATTTTATGACTCAGGGTCTGGTGTTTAGAAAATAACTACTATATATCTATTAACCACAGGAATCTTTATGCCCCTAAAAAAGCTATTATCTTTTTTTTTCTCTAGACAAAACCTAAACAATGTAGATTGGCCTCATCTGTTTCTGGCATCAACCTAATATTTTATAATTTTCATTGTATGGGAACATTATTTGAGAATTTCTCTCTTTTTTATTTTGGGCCACACCCAGTTATGCTCAGGTTAATCCTGGAATTACTTCTGGGGGTAATTGGGAGGTCATATTGGATGCTGGGAATTAAACCCGGGTCAGCAGTTGTGCACTGCAACGTCCTATGCCCTGTACACTCTGTAAACCTCGCTCTCCTACTTTCCCTTCTGAATGATAGACTAAAATTATTGCCATTTCCCTCATCCCAGTGTTAAAGGCTAGAAGATAATCTCAACTATTTTCTAAGTAGGCTGCATCTTTTTTTATGTTTGGAGAAATTTGCAATATAAAAGAAAATAACTTCAGCAAATATAAATTAAGTTTTCTTTCTTTTTTTTATTTTGGGCCACACCCGGTGATGATCAGGGGTTACTCCTAGCAATGCACTCAGAATCTGCTCCTGTCTTGGGGGACCATATGGGATGCTGGGGGATAAAACCACGGTCCATCCTGGGTTAGCCATGTAAAAGGCAAATGTCCTACTGATGTGCCATTGCTCCGGCCCCAATGAATCAAGTTTTCTCTGGAACTTTTTTCCCCTTGATTACACCAGCTAAACTTTAGATATGTCTATTTTAAATGTAAACTTTTGTCACATACTACTTTTCTTCTAACACCACATCTTTCTTGTGATTTCAAGGTTTCTTTATGTAACAATTTTCTGACTGCTTTCTCACTTCTCAGAAGTAGACGAGAATGAGATTATGTATAGTGTACAATTATTTTAAAATGATGGAGAAGTTGTTACAAAATCTTGATAATATTTTATTTTATCTCTAATAAAATTGTTGAGGTCTTTGTTATAATTGTAGTAGTAAAGAATTTATGTATCCTTGTAATAAAATGACATATGCATAATGCTACTAAAAGGCCATGATAGTGACCAGTCCTCAAGAGAAAGGAAATCATTTAATTTCTCTCTTTAGAATAATAGGAAGTCAAGACATCAAGGTCCAAGACAAAAATATATGTTATTTCCATGCATAAAAATTTAAATTTTATTAAAAAATGCTATTCTGGCAATAAAAAATGTAACAATCAGATCATGAAAGCACAGAGTCCCAGGGCCAAAGGAAGTAACTATAACTGACTTTATATTAATAGTATCAAAAACTGCTGAAAAAAGAATAACAATTATCTGAAAACTCAGAAATATTAACAACATAGACACTGATTAACAGTTACAATTAACAGTTACAATTGGCATAGTTTGTCAAAATTTGTTTTTCTATTCACAGGACCAACCCAAGAGCTACTTGGGTGCATTACTGAGTAATATTGAGGATGCAACAAAATTCTATTTTCTGTGGCCCTAAAATGTAGTGGAATTTTACTTCTTTTCTTTCCTTTTTCTCTCTCATTTTAATTCAAAAATGGCCCCAGTTTTATAAAACTGTACAAAAACTCAAAATTTCTCAAGAAATTTTAGTGCTTCTATTAAGACAACTTGAAAAGAAAACAGTGGGGGCAGGCAGAGAGATGGCATAGGACATACGGAGGGGTCAGATCCCCTATGCCACATGGCTTCTCCAAACACTGTCAAGAGAGACCCCAAGAACAGAGCTAGGAGTAACACAAGAACCACTCATTGTGCACGTTCATGAATGTGCACACACACATTAGGAGTAGAAAAATTTGCAGAAAGTTTCATATAAGAGACCTTTTAGAATGTCCCCCATATTTTTATGCAATATAACTCAGTCTCAGAGTTAACTTTGAAATACACGTGTGGAATTAACCCAGGGGGGAAAGCAAAAACTTTGAAAGAACTACCCCAATGCTGGAATCACCCTCCACCATCCACAGGTAGAGGTTTACTTTAACTAAACTGTCATGGCTTAAACATGACTTTACTGATTTTCTTCTAAGATAAGCAAAATGAAAAAGAACTTTTCCAGACAATTTTTAGGTAATCAAAATTGTCACAATAATATTTGAACGATTTAAAATGAAAAAAAGCCCCTCCTTGGGCCCAGAGTGATAGCACAGCGGTAGAGCGTTTGCCTTGCAAGCACTTGACCCAGGATGGAAGTGGGTTCAATGCACGGTATCCCATAAGGTCACCCAAGCCTGGAGAGATTTCTTTTTTTTTTTTAATTTTTATTGTGACCAATGTGCATTACAAATCTTTCACTGCATCATTTATGGTACCTAGTGACAATAAATGAGGGGCATTCCCACCACCAGTGCTGACCTCCCTCCATCCCTATTCCCAGCATGCATCCCACATCTCCCTCCTCTACCCCCCAGTATGCCAGTGCAACTGGTCTCCACTTTACAGTTTGTTGTAGATTGAGCATCCATTCCACCATCATTGGAGATAAAAAAGGATAAGAAAAAGGGGAGAAAAAAATTTGGTGACAACTAACAAAAAAAGAAAGGAGAAAAGAAAAAAAAATGGAGCAAAAAAGGAAAAAATGGACCCAGCAAATAAAAATAAAAATAAATCTCTAAATAATAACCACACGTGTGAAAAAGAAAGAGAAAAGTGGAAGAACAAAGAGAAGGAAAATAAAGTCAAAAACTAACAAATCAAAACAAAACAAGAAAAAGTATGGGTGCTGGGGTGGTGGGGTTTGGTGTTCCCCCCACTTTTTTTTTCTTTTTGCATAGGCACAGTAAGCATTGGGGAAGAAAGGGAATTCCCGTGTCCTAAGAGATTCAGGGTTTCTCCATCCTTGAAGCATACCATCATGGGATCAACTCCTGGCTCCATATATACTCATTACCCCATCCCAAAGGCTTTTTTATGATGCCAGGAAAGTTTCTTCTCAGTTGTGTGTGAGAAATTCAAGCCACTGTAGCTAGCAATCTTGGTATTTACGCAGGTTATAGGTCAGGATCTAGGATAGAGTCTCTAGGTTCTAGAGGTTCCTATCCATCGTTGATGTGGTGCTCAGTCTTCTGTAACACTTGCTCCCTGATTTCGTTAAGTCCCTAGGCTGAAGCCTAGGATATTGTGGATCCAAAGGTTCTGCTCAGTCTCTGTTGTCCAAGTTGGACCTCTGCAATAAGACATCTTGTTGTTGTTGTTATCGTTTTTTATGTGTCCTGGACTACAGCCTAGGGTAGGGTTTTTCTTATTAGTCCCAAGGTAGGCTCTGTTCAGTCACAGTTGTCAAAGTCAGTTTTCTGTTGTTGGTGCTCTTATTTTTCACAGTTCAAAGGACTCTTCTGATTTCCATTTAGTGTTAGGTGATGTAATAGGACAGCTTGGTCTTAGGTCAAGTTTTTCTTTCCTCGTTGTCATATCAAAAACTGGCACAAGTTGGTACCAGAGTAGTGTTATAAATCTTCCAATGGAGCTTAGTTCCTGGTGGTGTTGCCCAGAGCTGTATCATTTCTACGTCGGGGATCTGGGGTTTCAGATTAGACTAACACTGTCCAATCCCCTGGGGACTGGTTGCATCCACATGACACATGTTTAGGATGGGAGGCACCCTTCTGCTATAAAAAGTGAGTTCTTATCCCCAGAAGATAAGATCTTGTTTCTGTGTCTATGGTTTCCCCTTTTTTTACTGTGCCCATACAAAAACGTATGGTGTCATACTGTGTTGCTGGTGCTATTCTGGGTAAGGATGACAGGCTGCACACACAGTCTCAGTTGTCTGGTTTTGTTCTGAGCTTTTATACCAGTCAAGGCATTTTGTACCAAGCAGCACCGAAAATGGTAAGGATAGAGAAAAAATGTATATATTAAAATAGAACAAATAAATAAAACTGAGTTTAAAAGAAAAGGAATTCGAATAAAACAAGTGGTGAAGGAGGCTACTTGTATATTTAGGAATACACATCTTAACATGTGTTGTTATACAGGTATTGAGCTACCAATAGGCAATATAAGACTCCCAATTTAGACTTTTGATATATTCTTGTGAATCTTCTTTTGATTCACAGGCCTTGGAATTGAGATTGAGAGATGCTTTGCTGCATTACAAGACCATATAGTGTCTTTGAGCTGGGAGTTTTGCTGAGGCCGATTCCTGAATAGTGCAAGAGTCCATGATTTGGTGGGGTTGAGAGGGGCCATCCATCAAGTATGAGTCAGCAGGCGTGCTGGTTGTAGTTCTTTGCTGAGGCATGAGAATGGGGACCCAAAGAATGTCTTTCATTGAGGAGCTGGAAGGTGGTCTGTTTGGGCAGGAGGTCAGTCTTGGTGCCTACCAATTTAGGAACTGAGGGTAAAGAGGGTTAAATTAGGGGAAGATAATGGATCAGGACTGAAAAATGAGGGGATAGAGGAGACACAGGGGTAGGGGAGAGGCAATACATGACAGGGGATATATACAATACATATATATGGTTTGTAATTTCGGCCTGGAGTCAGTACAGAAAGTCACGTCCATAAAGACTGACTTTAAAGAACTATTTGAGTGTTATCATCCAAATCTTTGGTATTTCGTTTCCTTTTTTAGGAACCGTCTAGAATGAAGAACATTTTTGATACTGCTCAAAAAGTATATTTGTTGTGTGGGCGCATTTGCGCCTGTGTGGTTATAAAATTGAGTATTAGTAAGAAAAGACACCGCTGCAGGGGATCCAGTATGAATACGGGAGGAGTTTCTCTCTACCCCTCTCCCCCCAGAGCCCAGTTGCCAAACCTGGCCCTGAAGACCAGTTTGGCATGGGGGGATCTCGGTCTCCTAGACTAGTAGTTGGTCAGCCCAGGAGGCCATTGGCCAGCTGTCTGCCCAGTATCCCAGCCATACCTGTAGGAGAGGAACAGTAATCCTGGCATGTGGGATTTTCTGGGTCCAGCTGCAGCCTCCCTCTCCAGTATGAAAAAGCACAGGGGAGGAGTTTGCCTCTTCCCTATCCCCCCCAGAGCTCAGATGCCAGACCTGGCCTTGAAGGCCAGCTTGGCGTGGGGGGCTCTTGGTCTCCAGGACTAACTGGTCAGTCCTGGGGGCCTTTGGCCAGCTGTCTGTTCAGATTCCCAGACATGCCAGTAGAAGAGGAGTAGTAGTCCTGGCATGTGGGATTTTCTGGGCCCAGATGCAGCCTTCCTCTAAGCCTGGAGAGATTTCTGAGTTCAGAGCCAGGAGTAACTCCTGAGTGCAACTGGGTGTGACCCAAAACACACACACCCCAACAAAAGAAAAGAAAAGAGATGGCAAAAGGAAAAAAAGAAAGGAAAGAAGAAAGAAAGGAAGGAGGGAGGGAGGAAAGGAAAGGGAGGAAGGAAGGAAGGGAGGGAGGAATCAAGGGTGGGAGGGAGGAAAGGTAGGGAGGGAGAAGGGGCTGGAAGGAAGGAGGAAAGGAAGGAAGGGAGAAAGGAAGGAATGGAGGAAAGAAGGGAGGAAGGAAGGAAGGAGGGAGGGAGGGAGGGAGGGAAGGAAGGAGGGAAGAAAGGAATGAAAGAAAATCCATTCCTACAAATGGACCTCATTTTAAAGAGACAAGACATTTCAATGGTGCCAATAAAACATGTCTCAGATGATGAATATATTAATGACTTTAATATATTTAATATATTTACTGGAATCCCAGAGTAATAAATATCTAGGAAAGAGAGATGGTGCTATTATATCAGGGCATTAATATGGGGCCAGATTGATGGCTCAGTAGTAGGGCATTTTGTCTTGTATACCACCAACCAGGACAGACTCAAGTTCAATCCACAGCATCCCATATGGTTCCCTAAGCCTGCCAGGTGCAATTTTTGATTGCAGAGCCAGAAGTAACCAGTGTGTATTTCCAGGTATGGCCCAACCTCCCCACAAAAAAAAAGAATAATCAATCTACATCAATAATGCAGTTATCTTAGTCTTTCTTCAAACCAGTGAATTATTTTTGATCGTAACTATTGCCTATTAATGTGAGAATTTTATTCATTTATTTATTTATTTATTTATTTATTTATTTATTTATTTATTTTTGGGTTTTGGGTCATACACAGCAGCGCTCAGGTGTTACTCCTGGCTCTATTCTCAGAAATCGTTCCTGGTAGGTTCAGGGGACCATATGGGATGCTGGGATTCAAACCATCGTCTTTCTGCATGCAAGGCAAATATCTTACCTTTATGCTATCTCTCCAGTCCCATTAAATTTTATTTTTTCACATCTCTTCATATATCTCATTATTTTTTTTAATTTTTTCAACACTATTATAAAGAACCCCACCATAATACTTGATGTGTGAAATATGGAATTTCAAAAATAGAAAGCAGTTAATCTTGACAGGGACTGCCTTTATTGCTGTCCAATTGTGAATGTAGAATATTTCAGAAGGACCTGAAATACCTAAGAAGATACCTATATCATTAAGGATTCCTTATTTGTACCATAAAAACTCTACCACTGAGGCTGAATAGATTTTTCTGTGAGTTCAGTTAAACTAACATTCTCTGCCCTACTTTCTCAGAGCAAGAAAGATTTTCTGTAACAAAAGTTCATGTCAGAATGATATAAATGTAGATGAGATTGCCCATAAACAACACTCGTTGTAATCTCTGGGATTTATCTTCCGATTCTGAACAATTTATAAAGAAAAAAAATTTTCCAAAGATAAATGTTACTATTTAATGAAAACAAAGACAGATTACAATGTTAATGAAAAACAAAGGATTTACATAAAGTCCTGTTATAGTTGAACAAATACACTAATTGGGTAGCTTAAGTTCCTCTACATGAAAAAGGTACAGATAAGAGAAAATTTTTCAGGCTGATAAAAATTTTTGGTTATAGAACTAAAATTATTCCAATGAACCTGTTATCAAAAGTAATCAAATTCACATTTTCAGAATCATTGTCCT
Source organism: Suncus etruscus (assembly GCF_024139225.1). NCBI lineage: Eukaryota > Metazoa > Chordata > Mammalia > Eulipotyphla > Soricidae > Suncus > Suncus etruscus. The sequence goes on along the minus strand of NC_064864.1, from coordinate 54,565,987 downwards.
TTCAAGTTTAGGTGGACATGTGAATATATTTTATACCAACGATCTAGGAAATTGTTCATTATGGACAGTAAATTATATCTCAAAGACACTTTGGTAGTGGTTATAAAAATGTTGCACAATTTTTTTTCTCATTTTAGAGCACATGAGGATGAATCTTCCACAGATGCAACTAAAGACAAATGAGTAGAGTGAAAGTGGAAATAGTTTAAATAGTAGACTACTTTTTCTATTTGGAAAATATCCAATAGAATAGAAAATTGGAGCTTTTCATTAATAAAAATTGCTTTTCCTTAGCTAAATTTTTATTCTAACACTGATGTAAGATTCTGATACTCTTTTTAAAGCATATTTTATGTTATATTTATCATTAAATACAAAAATATTGTACTTTGTAGTTTTTATTTGGGTGACCCAATTTTGCTAAATGACTTGATATTCTTTTATATAAGAATTATGTTTTGAAATAACTTGAAGAATGTCTGAGAAAATATCTAGTTCTAAGCCAGAGAAATAGTTTTAACACACTGAGCATGTTTTACATTTAGATACTTTGGGTGTGGCCCAAAATAACAATAACAATAACTAACAAATATATATGTATATATGACCATATATCATAAAGATTTCTATTCATTTCAGTGCTCTGTTAGTAGGTCATATAGTTAGATGCACACAACACAAATTTTAAATCATAGCCATGTTCCAGGTACCAAACTTGGTGCCGAGCATAAGTGGTAAACAAGTGATGAACTAATCCTTTTTTTAAGTCAACCCTTAATGTCCTAGATCTCTCTGTCTAGTACTGGTAAATTTCAATACTTGGAGCTGAGTTGAAGATAACTAGGCAGCAAGCTGCTTATGGTAGGAAGCATTTGTCTGTCACTTTATACATATCCTGGACCATGGTATATTATAGTGGTCTATAGTTCTATATATCATGTCTTATATCATGAGAATAGAAAAATAGCAACTATTTTTATTTTTTCATGAAATGGTAAAATATGGATGTGTGAATTATATTTTTTGTGGAATCAACACACTTTTTATCAAAGCAAGGACTTTTATATGTCCATCACTCCAACTTCATCTGTCACTTTTCACCTAGTCTCAAGTTTTTCCTCCACAAAAATTTTATGATCCCTGGGAAAAGGAAATTTTTCTTTTAATTTTCATTCATCAGGACATTTTAAATTAATGAATATATGATTCAGATAGCAGTACTCCCATCCAAGGCAAATACTATTTTTCCATATGAACTTTCTTTTTTACTCCTTATATAACCTTGCAAGTATTGTCATTCTGTATTAAATTTCAGAAAAATAAAAGTTAAGACATTAACCTGTAGTACTACTTGTTTTAAAATGTGTAGCTTGTAAATGACAGAACTAAGACCAAAATTCAAATTGTCTAATTTTAAAGTTCAATGGTCGTCTAAGATTGCTAGGAGTAATTTCTGAGTGTAGAACCAGGAGTAACCCCTGAGTGCTGTCAAGTGTGACCAAAACAAAACAAAACAAAACAAAAGTAAAAACAAATGACTCTTAAAACATGCTCATCAATACAAGTAAATACAAATCAAGACAACAATAAAATATCATCTTACACAGTGAGAATGGTATATATAAAAAATACTGGGAACAATCCATTTTGGCAGGATGTAGTGCAAAAAGGTGATTCTCCACCACTGCTGGTGGGAATGCTGCCTGGCTCAAATCCTCATGGAAAACAACATGAAGTTTCTCAGATAGCTTAGAATCCAGCTACCATCTGACCCAGAAATTTCAATCTCTAGGGGACTCTATCCCCAGGATACACACACAAAAAGAACATGCATTCAAATGACATATGCACACCACTATTCATCACAGCACTCAGTATAATAGCTAAGATTTGGAATCAACTTAGATGTTCAACAACAGATGAGAGGCTCATGAAGATTCAATTTACTACAACATAAAAGGAACTGGGAGATACATTAAATGGAGTAAGCCAGAAGAAATACCAAGATATCACTTATGTGTGGTATTTAGAATAACTGCAGGAGGTAATTTAATGGCTTAAATGGGTTTTGTCTCGAACACTCTTGGCCCCGGAGTATATAGTGAGGTTAAGGAATAAAATAGAGTGAAGGGGAAGAAAAACAAATGTGAAATAACAGGGGAAAGAAGTTAAGGGGATTCAAGTACACTGGTGGTGTTAAGGAAGGATAGAACTAAATATCCAAGTTACAGAGTCAACAACACAAAAATAATAAGACCCAAACTTTAACAACCAAACTAAAAAAGATGCCTTGTTATGATGCCAGGCTGAAGGTGGGGAAAATATGGACTGGACTCTGGAAATATTAGTGGAGGTTGACACTGGTTGTAGGAATGGTGCTGATATTTAAAACTCAACTATAAACAACTTTGTAAATCATAATATTTTAAATAAACATTTTTAATAGGAAATGGTAGCTATAAAATAAAACCTATCAGATGTAGTAGAATAGATGGGTCTTATTCAAACCAAGGAAGATAAGTACCTAAACAAGATAAGATATACTATGTTGAAATTTTCTGACTCTAGAATAATTAGTAAGTTGAACTGATGGGAACTTACAGAGAAAAGAATGTAAAGGGTGAATGTGTGTCACCTAGACTTAGGTACAAAACCCAGTTATTCCATTTTGATATGTGACCTTGAAAAATGGCATAATGTCTATAAATATCTCAGACATATATAAAATTATTTTTGTAAGTAGTTGAAAATCTCTAGTTCTCTTATCAATTCTGGCACAATGTAAGATGTCATTTGAAAATAGTGGCTATAATTATTAACAGGATGATATGACAATGTTATTTCTACACAAAACAATCAATGGTTGTATATTTTAGCTTACAGAAAATAATACACTTTAAGGTGATAAGAAATTAGAAATTCTGAAAAGTTTGCTTCTATAACACACTTCAAATATCATAAGATCAAATTCATGTTGGTTATGGGGAAAATATATGCTAAATCTTTGACTCTCCTAAATGCTGTACAGACAGAGTTTGCCTCACTGCATGCTGTATGTCAGTATACAAATTGTTTATCACTGCTGAGGAAAATTTATACAACTAGATAAATTGCACGACTCCAGCAATACCAGTAATTATATGTTTAGAACCTCACATACCAAAATATTTATAAACCTATAATTTTTTTTGTTTGTTTTTGGGCCACACCCGTTTGACGCTCAGGGGTTACTCCTGGCTATGTGCTCAGAAATCGCCCCTGGCTTGGGGGGACCATATGGGACGCCGGGGGATCAAACCGCAGTCCGTTCCTTGGCTAGCGCTTGTAAGGCAGACACCTTACCTCTAGCGCCACCTTCCCGGGCCCCTATAAACCTATAATTTGTATGCCTCCATACCATATCTATTTCTTTTATGACATAGTGGCTCTGTCCCCATTGTGAAAATATTATAGACCTTAATTTGTGGGTTAAATATCTTTACTCTTACCTTAAAGCCATTGGCTATTAAGTTCCCTTTTTTCTATATCTTTAACTGCTCCACTCTGCCCAACACTTCTAAATAGCACTTTGAAATCACTGTCTTTAAAAATTCGAATTTTAAAATCAACTAAAATTGCATATATATCCTATACTGTCTTCTTTTCCTCAAAGCAAAATATTCAAATGAGGACCCAACCTGTACCTCTCCCCATACTGCCATTGCCATGTGACTAAGCAAACTAGAAACTTCACCATCTCCAATTTACTACCATGTCCCTATTAACTTCACATGTTGCGCTTCTCCAAACTGTTCTTATTAAAAAAAAAACTTGAACTCTTTATATCAAGTGGACTAAACTCTCTCATCACTTTAGTCAACTTTTCAGCAACTTCTGACTTAATAACTCCCTGCTTTTGCAACGCTCCTCTTCCTTGGCTCCAGCTGTCTAACTCTCCTAGGTCTTTTTCTCCAAACCTTGCTATCTTCTCCTTTCAGTTCCCTTTTCCAATCCTTTTTTTAAGTTTGGCTTTCAAAGATTGGAGGTTTCCAGGGTTCAGCATGTGCAACACACAGTTAGAGATATGATAGATAGATAGATAGATAGATAGATAGATTGATTAATTGATGCTAGATAGATATATTGATGCTAATTAATATTATATATTAATATATCAAATATGTGAAATATATTAATATGCTATGGCTATTTTGTCAACATGAAACATCTAGATTCATATTTAGAGATAAAAACTATTTCTATTTTCCAGATAAATACGACTCTGTCATTTATATTTAAATCTTTAAAACTGTTATTAAAGCCATTAAGACAGATAAAATCAGTTATTCTGCAAAAAACCAAAATTGTCATTACCTGGGAATAGCAACACAATCATCCAGCTAAACTAGAAGTTCAGATCCTTATTCTTTATATCCTTATTCCTTTTATCAAGTCCAAAACTAGATATATATTTGAACACTTCTTGACTGTCAGATACATCACTCAGAATAATCTTGAGCTATAACATTGCCTACTTCCCAAATCTCGCCAGAATCAATATCAGTGAATATGTCTTACATTCCACTCCGATTTAGGTCTCTTAAAAATGAGTTCATAAAGTTAGCAGTCCTTTTGTGGATTATAGTTTAAAGAGCTCAATTAACTACAAATATTTCTTTTAAATTCTTCACTGAAAAGATATTTTTGATAGGTTTATTTTTTCTCTTTTTTTCTCTTTATTTGAATATCTTGATTACATAAATGATTGTGATAAGGTTTCAGTCACTCCTCTTCACCAGTGCAACATTCCCGCCACCAAAGTCCCAAATCTCCCTCCATCCCACCCCACCCCCACCTGTACTCCAGACAGGCTTTCCAGTTCCCTCATTCATTCACTTGATTATGGTAGTTCTCAGTGTAGTTATTTCAATAACTGTGCTCACCACTCTTTGTGGTGAGCTTCATAGAGTGAGCTGGTATTCCAGCTCTCCTCTAATTGTCTCTGAGGATTGTTACAAAAATGACTTTTATTTTTCTTAAAACCCATAGATGAGTGAGACTATTCTGCGTCTCTCTCTCCCTCTGACTTATTTCACTGAGCGTGATAGATTCCATGTACATCCATGTATAGGAAAATTTCATGACTTCATCTCTCCTGACGGCTGCATAATATTCCATTGTGTATATGTACCACAGTTTCTTTAGCCATTCATCTGTTTTGATAGGTTTAAATAAAATATGGGTGCCTTTATTTATTGCCTCCTATTTTAAGTTCAATTTATTTTAGGTAAAGTACTATTGATTTGAACTCATTTTTTTCTTAATCTCCTCCTGGAAATGAAATATATTCCTCTCACTCTACAGTGCAAAATTATGAAAAACGGTGAAATAATGTTAGAAGCTTGCTATTACAAAGGTATTCCAAATAGCTGATAAATCATGCAGGTAGAAGTCATTTATCAAAGAAATATATTCATTTGAATAAAATTAAGTTCAGCTGCGTAGTATGCTGGATTAGCCATCCAGGTCTCACAAAATAATTTATCAAACACCAATTTCTTCTAAAATTACAAAAAGGGGCCCTAGAGCAGCTCAGCAATAGGGCATTTGCCTTACACACAGCTGACCTAGGATGGACCATGGTTCAATCCCCCTACATCCCATATCGTCCCCTAAGCCAGGAGCAATTTCTGAGCGTATAATCAGGAGTAACCCCTGAGCTGTCACCAGAAGTGGCCCAAATACCAAAATAAAAAAAACAAATAAAATTATATAATAATTTTTCAATGATTCTTATATTTTGGACTGTAGATGAAGAAACAGAATCATATTTCCTCTGTGTCATATATACATTTTATGATGAATCTAGTAATGAAGTGATTGTTAGTGTGTTTCTAAAAAAATGCAACAATATTAAAGATAAAGCAATTATATGAGTGGTTGAAAAAATAATAGATTGTTCTCTATTCCTATCAATCATTCTTTCAAACCATGAAATAATACATTGATTTACACAATTTAAGATGATGAATTATATAGTATATATATTGTCTTTTTAAAAAGCTATTCTTACACAGAGTTCTTATCAGAATATCAAAATGGGGGCCGGGCGGTGGCGCTGGAAGTAAGGTGCCTGCCTTGCCTGCGCTAGCCTATGACGGACCGTGGTTCGATCCCCCGTTCCCCCAAGAAGCCAGGAGCAACTTCTGAGCGCATAGCCAGGAGTAACCCCTGAATGTCACAGGGTGTGGCCCAAAAACCAAAAAAAAAAAAAAAAAAGAATATCAAAATGACTTCTGTTGCCTCCAAAACATATACAGCAAATGGAAGAATCTAATAGTCAGGAGTGGCATTATAGAATAGTTCTTTGAATTTAAATAGTGGATCATGTCCTGATACTTCCAGCTGTATTATCTGGCAGTCTATATACCACCTCCAAATTTCAGCTTTCTCATTTAGTAACAATACTCTAAGCATTTAATGCAATCACATCTGAGACCTCGTGCCTGAAAAAATTAAATGTATACTCATTTAATAATCATGAACTGGAGATTGTTGATAACTCTCTGCCATCTCAGAGCATTTAGGGAGACAAAAACGATAGAAAGCTCCTGCCTTCAGTCTCTATTTACCCAATCATTCCTCAACTAGTATTTATAAGGCTTGCTATTGTTCAAGAATCTATTCTACCCAATTTATCCTCACTCATCTAGAGAGATTACTTTTTTTATGAGGTGGAATACAACTCACTTTCTTAGATTTAACATCATTTGGACCCAGAGTATGAACTTGAAGATGGGGTCTAGATACCCAAGTAGCCATAGGCCACTTTTTTTGCCATGATATTTCTTTAGGTGAACCTGTATCTTTGACTTTCTGCCTCATTAAAGTAACCTGTTGATATAGCTAGAAATGACCTGGCCTTCATAGATAAATCCTTTATATTCTTTTTAGCCTTTGACATCACTATTTCACGCAGAGGTGAATAACTATAGGTATTCTTAACATCTACTGGTTGACATCTTCTTGCAAGCAGACTAATTTTCTGGAACCACATTGGATATTCTGCTTCCTAGACTTATGAAACTCTCTCTTTGTGAGACTGAACAGAAAAAAAGGACAGAGAGCACATGGAGACATGTTTCCTAATAGTACAGACTGGCATTTGGGGAACTTTCAGTCTGAGGATGAAATGCTTTGGGTCATTCCTTTCTACAAAATGTTTGAGATCTCTTTCTGGAAGATTTATCAGTGTTTGTAAATAAAAGATGTTTCTAAAGAGGGCTAGAAATTTGAGAGCTTCAGCTCTAGTAAAAGTAAAGATTTTCTAGAAGGTATTGCTAAATAGAGATAAAGTGTTATGTATGAAACCCTGTCAGCAACAGTACTGTAAACCACAGTGTAAAAACTAAAAAAAAATTACCACCAACAAAACAGCACCTCTTGTAGAGTCAGACTGAGCAGGAGGCAAGGTAGAATGAGGTGAAGTGGAGACTGGGGAAGGGACCAGCATTGAAATATTGTGTATCTGAAACTCAATCATGAATAACTTTTTAATTTTAAGGAACTAAATTATTTTCTTAGAAATAAACTTAATGTTTATCACTAAAGTAGGAACAATAACAAAATAATCTGCATAAGTCCTCATGACACATCATTTACCATCTATAAATTGCTTTGCTTAATATAATAATTTATTGGGGCCAGAGAGATAGCACAGAGGTTTTTGCCTTGCAAGCAGTCGATCCAGGACCTAAGGTATTTGGTTCGAATCCCGGTGTCCCATATGGTCCCCTGTGCCTGCCAGGAGCTATTTCTGAGCAGATAGCCAGGAGTAACCCCTGAGCACAGCCAGGTGTAATCCAAAAACCAAAATATATATAAATATAATAATTTATCTTATAAGGTGCTTTATTACTTGTTTGATACTGTAATAATCACTGCCACTCCTTTAAATATCTGGAATGTGCTGAGGTACAGACTTAATCTAAAGCACTCTTCATTGAATAGAGTCTCTATAGAGCTTATTGTGAAGTGATATAATAGATAAATAGCTTCAAGTTCCCTGACAAAAATTTTAGGCAAAAATAAAATGATATCTTCCGAACAGTTCAAAGCTTTTTACTTATCCTGGTGATAATCAATCTCAAGTCAAATAAGAATCAATTTTTTTCAGGCATGATTTTATTTTACTTTGTCTTTTTATAAATCTCACTTTCACTTACTTGCAATGTAACTAGATGAGGAGAGAGGAGAGGTTTGTTTATATATCTTCAGCTCTCTTAAACTTAGATTTTTTTTTTTTTTAGAAAAATTGCAGCTTGAGGCCGGAGTGATAGCATGGAGATAAATCATTTGCCTTTCAAGCAGAAAGTCATTGGTTCGAATCCTGGCATCCCATATGATCCCCCAAGCCTGCCAGGAGCAATTTCTGAGCCTTGGAGCCAGGAGTAACCCCTGAATGCTGCTGAGTGTGACCCAAAAACCAAAAAAAAAAAAAAAATCGCAGCTTGTTAATATTTCTCTGGGAAGATTTGCATTGAGAAGTTTATTTAATTTTAATATACTATGTATATTTTAAGTTATCTTCAGAAACATCACCTAGTGTTTCAATTCTATTTTATACAATTCTAATCTTTACAAAGTATATTATTTTTATCTTTTATATTTATAAAAAGGCAAAAAAGGAAATTAAAGCTTGCACTCAACATCTCTCTAATAGTCTTCTTTATCTTTTACAATGTCAGACCAAAGAGAAAAAAATTAAGTTAGCCACAATGTATCCTTTAAATTTGCTGCTGGATAAATATAAAAATGTAATAGTTAAAATAATAAATGCTTAAACAAATACATAAAATATTGCCATTTTGACGAAACTAAGCCTGCCCAGTGGGGCCCGACTGTGAAAAACTGTGAGTGCTGCCTGTGTGTGTCTGTCTACTATACTGTTGCGTGAACCTCTTGAAAGTGGGCCAAACAGACCATTTAGAAAACTTGCTCTCCCAGAGGCCAATTCCAGGGCAGGACACCATAATGTGAAAACTGGCTATAATTTGCAGAAGCCAGGTCCCCTGTTTGTGATGTCAGGCTGAGAAAATCCATGAAACTACCCCTGCCCAGTGGGGCCCCACTGTGAAAAAATGTGAGTGCTGCCTGTGTGTGTCTGTCTACTATCCTGTTGCGTGAACCTCTTGGGAGTGGGCCAAAAAGAGGCTCCAGCAGAGCACTTTGGCTCCGCTTCACTACGCAGCCCTGTGCTCTTTCTAAAAAAAGAACACCATCACCACAAGAAGAAAAAAATCACACTAAGAACTGTGCTGGATCACTGAAGCAAGCATTTCTCTCCAGACTGTCTTCTCTGCTGCATGCTCGGGCCTAAGATTTGATCCTGTGTGAGGCTTCATCTACGGAGGACTCCCCTCCCTTGGAGGCAAGTCAACCCATCCAGAAAGGGCGGAGCCAGAGGAGTGTGCTGCCTGCATCATATAGCCAATAAATACCACCACAACACGTAGAAAAACCCACAATACAAGTGTGACAACACAGGCCAGCATCAGACATAGAGAATGAAGATGACATTTCTGATGACCAGATAATGACCAACCAACTAATGAACCTTTTAGATAAGGACTTTAGACTAGCAATATGGAAGATGCTCAACATCGAGTTGAACAGAACACTAATAAGAACCAAGAAAATATGAAGACAGAAATCACAAAACTCCAAACTGAAATAACATGTCAAATAATAGGCCTGAAAAAGTCAGTAAACGAAGTGAATGATGGATAAGCTCTGGGACAGGGTATCAGAAGCTGAGAATAGACTTGGTGCTCTGGAAGATGAGATACATAACATACAGCAGGAGAGATTGGAAAAAAAAACTTAAAGCAAATGAACAGACAATGGAAAAATTAGTCAAAGAATGGGAACAGATAAAAATAGAAGTCTATGATAAGCTCAAAAGAAATAACTTAAGAATCATTGGAGTCCCAGAGACACAGAAAGAAAATTTACAGGAAAAATCAATGGTCAAGAACATCATTAAAGAGAAACTTCCAGAGCTAAAGAATATATGTGATCAAATTCTGCATGCTCAAAGAGTACCAACCAAAAGAGACCCCAAAAAAACCACCCCAAGACATATCCTAGTCAAAATTATGAATTCCATGGATAGAGACAGAATTCTGAAAACAGCAAGATCAAAAGGGGAAATTACATTCAAGCAAGCATCCTTGAGATTTACAGCAGACCTTTCACCAGGAACACTCAATGCCAGAAAGCAGTGGTGGGATATTGTGACAAAACTGAATGAAATGAATGCTTCACCTAGAATACTGTACACAGAAAAACTCACTTTCTGGTTTGATGGAAGAATACATGGTTTCACAGACAAAAAACAGCTCAGAAACATTACAGACTCAAAACCAGTCTTAAGAGAAAAACTGAAAGACCTAATTTAAGACAAGACTAACCAAAAGACACACCAAATTTCAATATAAAGATGGCATTAAATCCCAGGACAATTCTTTCTCTCAACGTCAATGGACTAAATGCACCAGGTAAGAGACACAGAGTGGCTAAATGGATCAAAAAACTCAATCCAACCTTCTGCTGCCTACAAGAAACGCACTTGAATAGTCAGAACAAACATAGACTCAAAATAAAAGGCTGGAGAAAAATTATCCAAGTAAACAACACCCATAAAAAAGCTGGAGTGGCCATACTAATATCAGATAATGCAAACTTTATACTCAGGAAGGTTGTAAGGGACAAAGATGGACATTTTATATTAATCAAGGGGTATGTAGAGCAGGAAGAAATAACTCTCCTAAACATATATGCACCGAATGAGGGGCCAGCAAAATATTTAATAAAACTGTTGACAAATCTGAAAAATAATATCAATAACAACACAGTAATTGTGGGGGATCTCAACATGGCTTTGTCAACATTGGATAGGTCAACCAGACTGAATACCAACAAGAATATACTAGACCTGAGGAGAGAAATGGAAGAAAGAGGCCTAGTGGATATGTATAGGACACTCCATCCCCAGAAATCTGGATACACAAACTTCTCCAATGTACATGGGACATTCTCCTGGATAGACTACAGGCTGGCACATAAAACATACCTCCATAAGATCAAGAGGATAGAAATTTTGCAGAATACCTTCGCTGACCACAAGGCTCTGAAATTATTTGTGAATTCCAAAGGGACTCAGAAGAAAAACTTTAACACCTGGAAGTTAAACAGCCTCATACTCAAAAACCATTGTGTCCAAGATGAAATCAAGGAGGAAATCAAAAGGTTCCTGGAAACAAATGACAATAAAGACACAAACTATCAGAACTTATGGGACACAGCAAAAGCAGTACTGAGTGGAAAATTTATAGCTTTGCAAGCACACATCAGGAAGGAAGAAGGAGTTTACCTGAGTAGTTTAATGACACAGCTAATAGAACTAGAAAGTGCTCCACAAAAGGACCCAAAAATAGGGAGACAGAAGGAAATAAAAAAGCTGAGAGCAGAAATCAACAAAGTGGAAACCCAAAAAACAATCTGAAAGATCAACGAAAGCAGAAGTTGGTTCTTCAAAAATATAAACAAGATTGATAGACCACTGGCAAACCTAACAAAGAAAGAGAGAGAAAATTGATAACTCGTATTAGGAATGAAAAAGGAGAGATCACTATTGATATCACAGAGATTCAAAGGGTAATCATAAACTACTTTGAGAATCTCTATGCCACTAAAAATGAGAACCTGGAAGAAATGGATAAATTCTTGGACTCTTATAATCTTCCACAGTTGAAGGAAGAGGATGTAGCATATATAAACACCCCCATCTCCTTTGATGAAATTAAAACAGTAATCCAATGTCTGCCCAAAAACAAAAGCCCAGGCCCAGATGGGTTCACTAATAAATTCTTTCAAACTTTCCAAGAGGAACGACTACCAATCCTGGCAAGACTCTTTCATGAATTTGAATAAATGGAAGCACTTTCAAACAGCTTTTATGAAACCAACATTACCTTGATACCTAAACCAGACAGAGATGCTACGAAAAAAGAAAATTACAGACCATTATCGCTGATGAATGCAGATGCAAAGGTCCTCAACAAAATCCTGGCAAATAATATTCAATGCCTCATTAAGAAGATCATCCACTATGATCAAGTAGGTTTCATCCCAGGAATGCAAGGATGGTTTAACATCTGTAAATCTATCAACATAATACACAACATCAACAACAAGAAAAATAAAAACCACATGATTATATCAATAGATGCAGAGAAAGCATTTGACAAGGTCCAACACCCATTCTTGATCAAAACTGTCAGCAAGATGGGAATGGAAGGAACCTTTCTCAATATAGTTAAGGCCATCTACCACAAGCCAGTGGCAAATATTATCCTCAATGGAGAAAAACTAAAAGCCTTCCCTCTAAATTCTGGCACAAGACAAGGCTGTCCTCTCTCACCACTCCTATTCAACATAGCACTGGAAGTACTTGCTATAGCGATTAGGCAAGAAAAAGATATCAAGGGAATCCAGATAAGAAAGGAAGAAGTCAAGCTCTCACTGTCTGCAGATGACATACACTACTTAGAAAACCCTAAAGATTCTACCAAAAAAGCTTCTAGAAATAATAGACTCATATAGCAAGGTAGAAAGCTACAAAATTAACACACAAAAATCAATGGCCTTTGTATATACCAATAGATATAAGGAAGAAATGGACATTAAGAAAACAAACCCATTCATAATAGTGCCACACAAACTCAAATATCTTGGAATCAACTTGACTAAAAATGTGAAGGACCTATAAAATTCTGCTCCAAGAAATAAGAGAGGACACACGGAAATGGAAACACATACCCTGCTCATGGATTGGCAGGATTAACATCATCAAAATGGTAATACTCCCCAAGGCATTATACGGATTTAATGCGATCCCTCTAAAGATACCCATGGCATTCTTCAAAGAAGTGGATCAGGCACTTTTGATATTCGTTTGGAACAATATACACCCTAGAATAGCTAAAGCAATCATTGGAAAAAAGAATATGAGAGGAATTATTTTCCCCAACTTTAAAATTTACTACAAAGCAATAGTTATCAAAACAGCATGGTATTGGAATAAGGACAGGCCCTCAGATCAGTGGAATAGGCTTGAATACTCAGAAAATGTTCCCCAGACATACAATCACCTAATTTTTGATAAAGGAGCAGGAAATCCTAAATGGAGCAGGGAAAGCCTCTTCAACAAGTGGTGTTGGCACAACTGGCTAGCCACTTGCAAAAAATTGAACTTAGACCCCCAGCGAACATCATGTACGAAGGTAAAATCCAAATGGATTACAGACCTCGATATCAGACCCAAAACCATAAGATATATAGAACGACACTTAGGCAAAACAATCGCGGACATTGAGACTACAGGCATCTTTAAGAAGGAAACTGCACTCTCCAAGCAAGTGAATACAGAGATTAACAGATGGGAATATATTAAGCTGAGAAGCTTCTGCACCTCAAAGGAAATAGTGCCCAGGATATAAGAGCCACCCACTGAGTGGGAGAAACTATTCACCCAATACCCATCAGATAAGGGGCTAATCTCCAAAATATACAAGGCACTGACAGAACTTTACAAGAAAAAATAATCTAATCCCATCAAAAATCGGGAGAAGAAATGAACAGACACTTTGACAAAGAAGAAATACAAATGGCCAAAAGACACATGAAAAAATGCTCCACATCACTAATCATCAGGGAGATGCAAATCAAAACAACGATGAGATACCACCTCACACCCCAAATAATGGCACACATAACAAAGAATGAGAATAAACAGTGTTGGCGGGGATGTGGAGAGAAAGGAACTGTTATCCACTGCTGGTGGGAATGCCATATAATTCAACCTTTATGGAAAGCGATATGGAGATTCCTCCAAAAACTGGAAATCGAGCTCCCATAGGATCCAGCTATACCTCTCCTAGGAATATACCCTAGGAACACAAAAATACAATACAATAACCCCTTCCTTACACCTATATTCATTGCAGCACTATTTACCATAGCAAGACTCTGGAAACAACCCAGATGCCCTTCAACAGATGAATGGCTAAAGAAACTGTGGTACATATACACAATGGAATATTATGCAGCCGTCAGGAGAGATGAAGTCATGAAATTTTCCTATACATGGATGTACACGGAATCTATTATGCTGAGTGAAATATGTCAGAGAGAGAGAGAGAGAGAGAGAGAAAGAGAGAGAGAAATGCAGAATGGTCTCACTCATGTATGGGTTTTAAGAAAAATGAAAGACATTCTTGCAATAATAATTTTCAGACACAAAAGAGAAAAGAGCTGGAAGTTACAGCTCACCTCAGGAAGCTCACCACAAAGAGTTATGAGTTTAGTTAAAGAAATAACTACATTTTGAACTGTCCTAATATTGAGAATGTATGAGGGAAATGGAGAGCCTGTTTAGAGTCAAGGCGGGGGTAGGGTGGGGAGGAGGGAGATTTGGGACATTGGTGATGGGAATGTTGCTCTGGTTATGGGTGGTGTTCTTTACATGACTGAAACCCAAACACAATCATGTATGTAATCAAGGTGTTCAAATAAAAAATAAAAAAATATTGCCATTTTGTAAAAATAGAAATATGTTATGTTACAAAAATAAGTGAGCTATTTTAGAAGTTTTATAAATGCATAATTTAAATTAAATAGCAGAAGTTGATCATGTAAATGATACAATCCAGTATTTTAGACCATTTGCATAGCTATGGAATAATCACTGTAATATAATTTTAGAACATTTTCATCAACCTAAGAGATGTTAAATTGATATTAATAAAATTAAAAATAATTCTCCATTCCATACTTTCAGCTCTACATAAATTCTAATATATTTTAATTTCCACATAAATGCCTTTAGATATTTTTAGAATAAACTGAAGCACTGAATATACAGACTATATATAAAAATATAACCCATCTATAATATCTAACCAGAAAGTAAATTACTATTTAAAGTACATAGTTATTATTATAGCAGTTTCTAAGTAAATAACAGTTGCTGTTTTCTTTAGGATAATCCTCTTTGATTTTCTACAGACTATGCATCATGTAGATTTGGGTATATATCTTCTTTCACTGAGCAAATTATTTTAAGTTCACACATGGGATACTTCATTTCTCAAGAAGTGCGGGGTTGCTCTGCTTCGCTCTGTGGCTGTGCTTTAATTTTTTCTCCTGTGTTCTTCTTTGACACTGAGGATCAGAAAGTAGCAACAGGTGTCACTTTTTTTTAGGTGCGATTTCTTTTTGGTGTACATATTCCTTTATTATTAAGAAATATCTATCTTTGTCCTTAAAACCTTTCTAAACCTAAAGTCTCTGTGTCTGATATTAGTATGGCCACCTCAGCATTTATAAGAGTTGTTTGCTTGAATGACTGTTCTTCAACCTTTGATTTTGAATCATGCCTTCTCTGACTATTAAGATGTGTTTTTGCATGCAGCAAAATGTTGGTTCCAGTTTTCTGACCCATTTTCTCATGATGTAGCTCTTAAATGGGGCCTTTAGTCCATTGACATTAAGAAAGAAAATTATCATGGGAAGTAGTGCTATATTTTTGTTGGTGTTTGTTGTGTCTGCCTTAGCTTAAAGTAGACCCTTCAGCTCTTCTTTTAAGGATGATTTTTTTCTTTTAATAATATTTTATTTAAACACCTTGGTTACAAACAGCCAACACCAGGAGTCACTTTTAAAAGATTCTGTTGCAGCACAAGGCCAGGTAGAAATTATCCCCTGTGGTTGCGGGCGAGAACATTTCTACCCAAAATCAGGTGCTGGAGACTGATTTTGCTGTATTCTTCTTTGATTGACACTGGGATCAGGATGTAGCACTAGGTGTAGCTTTTAAAAGAGTCCGATGTAGCCCAAGGTCAGGTAGAAATTATACCCCGTCATTGTGGGCGGGGCACTCCTACCTGAAATCAGGAGCTGGAAAGCTGATTTTGCTGTGTTCTTTGACACCGGGATCAGAGGACCACAGTTTCTTCAGTCACTCATCTGTTGTAAAGAACTTGGGTTGTTTTCAGATCTGGCTATTGTAAATACTGCTGTGACAAACAGAGGAATTCAGAGGGCTTTTCTGCATGGTGATTTTGTATCTCTAGTTCTATCACTAGGAGTAGTATTGCTGGATCATATAAGAGCTTAATATCTAGTTTTTTTTTTAAATATCAATATTCTTTTTAAAAAGGCTCAACCAGACTACATTCCCATCAGCAGTGGATGGCAGTACTTTTCTCCCCACGTCCAGGCCAGCATTGGTTGTTCTTATACTTTGTGATGTGGTGTGAGATGATACCTCATTGTTGATTTTATTTGCATCTCCCTAATAGTTAATTATGTAGAACACTTTTCTTTTCTTTTCTTTCTTTTTTTTATTTGGGCCACACCCAGTGATGCTTAGGGGTTACTCCTGGCTATGTGCTCAGAAATTGCTCCTGGCTTGGGGGACCATTGGATGCCGGGGGATAAAACTGCAGTTCATCCTGGATTGGCCTACAGATGCACTATCGCTCTGACCCCAGTGAAGCACTTTTTCCTGTGCCTTTTGGCCTTCTGTGTTTCTTCTTTGAGGAAATGTCTGTTTATTTCTTCACTTTAAAAAAAAATAATTAATTTATTTATGCTAAGTTCTACCAGTAACATGTATAATTTAGATATTAACTTCTTATCTGATGGATATTGTGTGAATAGCTTCTCAAGTAGTCTTTATGTCCTAATCACTGTTTTTTTTGAAGTGCTGAAGCTTCTCAGTTTAGTGTAGTCCCATTTGTTTATTTTTGCTTCCACTTGTTTCATTCTTGTATATGCCTTTAGCTTCAATGTCTGCCTATATTTTTCTCCATGTACCATATTCTCTATATATACCATATGGTTTCAGGTTTGATATCAAGATCTTTAATCATTTTTATTTGACCATCATGAATGGTGTTAAAAAGAGATTTGAGTTAGCTATTTTTGCATGATCAGTATTCCCAATATCACTCATTGAAAAGGCTTTGCTCCACTTTGTATTTTTTGCCTCTATCAAAGATTACTTGATTTTATTTTACTTTTTATTAATATCTTTATTTAAAAATCTTGATTACAAATATGATTGGAGTTGAGTTTCAGTCATGTAAAGAATCCCCCCTTCACCAGTGCTACTCACCAATGTTCCAAATCTCTTTCCTCTCCACCCCCCACCTGTCCTCGAGACAGTAGAAATACTTCCCTCATTCATTTACATTTTTATGATAGTTCTCAGTGTAGTTATTTCTCTAACTGCACTCACAACTCTTTGTGGTGAGCTTCATGTCATGAGTTGGACCTTCCAGCCTCATCTTTTTTATCTCTGAAAATTATTGTAAACATGTCTTATTATTTCTTAAAACCCATAGATGAGTGAGACTATTCTGCATCTATCTTTCTCCCTCTGACTTATTTTACTCAGCATAATAGATTCCATGTACATCCCTATATAGGAAAATTCCAATACTTCATCTCTCTTGATGGCTGCATAATATTCCATTGTGTATATGTACCACAGTTTCTTTAGCCATTCATCTGTTGAAGGGTATCTTGGTTGTTTCCAGAGTTTGGCTATTGTAAATAGTGCTGCAATGAATATAGGTGTGAGAAAGGGATTTTTGTATTGTATTTGTGTGTTCCTAGGGTATATCCCTTGGAGTGTTATAGCTGGATCATATGGGAGCTCAATTTCCAGTTTTTTGAGGAATCTCCATATTGTTTTTCATAAAGGTTGGACTAGACAGCATTCCCACCAGCAATGATTACTTGATTTTATGCCTATTGTCAGTCTCAAAATGCTCGTCTATTCTATTGATCTGAGGGTCTCTCTTTATTCCATTACTATGCTGTTTTAAAGACTAATGCTTTACTGTACAATTTAACATTGGGACAAGTGCTGCCTCCCATCTTCTTTTTCCTAAGGATTGATTTAGCTATTTGTGAACATTTATTGCTCCAAATGAATTTAATAGCTGTTTGATCAAGTTCTTTGAAAAATCCTTTGGTATTCTTGTAGGAATTGCATTAAACATATACAATATTTTGGGAAGTATTGCCATTTTAATGATTTTTATGCTCCCAATTTATGAGCAGGGTATATGACTCCATTTCCTTGTGTTCTCTTTTATTTATTGAAATAATGCTTTGTAGTTTTCTTCGTTTAAGTCTTAACATATCCTTAGTTAATTGACTCCAAGGTGCTTGATTTTCTGAGGTACAGTTGTGAATGGGATTTTTTAAATGTTTCTTCTCTTCTATTATTTGTTTATATAATGCAGATAAAGCCATAAATTCTTGCCACTTTACTATGTGAATATATTGTTTCTAGAAATTTCTTAGTAGGGTCTTTAGGATTTCTAAATATAGTATCATATCACCTGAAAACAGTGAGAGCTTGACTTTTTTTCCATATCTCAATGTCCTTTACATCTTTTTCTTGCCTTATTGCCTGGCATGTATTTCCAGTACTATGTTAAATGATGTGGCGAGAGGGGGAAAAGTTGTCTCATGTCGAATATTAGCAGAAAGGTTTAATTTTTCCCCATTTAGTATAATATTTGCCATGGGCTTGTGGTAAATGACCATGGCCTTGACCACATTGACAAAAGTTCCTTCAATCCCATACTATTGAGAGTTTTCATCACAAATGGGTACTGGACTTTGTCAAATGCTTTATCTGCATTTATTGATATGATCATATAATTTTTATTTATATGGTGTTTTATAATGATTTATATGCATAAATTAAACAATACAGGCATCTCCGGGATGAATCCAACTTGTTCATGATGCATAACTTTCTTGATGAGCTGTTAGAGTCTATTCTCTAGTATGTTGTTGAGGAACTTTGTATCTATGTTTATCAGGCATATTGGCCTGTAGTTGCTATCTCAAAGAACAAATTTTTACTTTTATTAATATTTATTAATATTTTGGGTTAATATTTTTTGTATTTAAGTTTTGAGTTATATTCTAAGCTTTATTATTTCCTTCTCTATACCCATTTTGTTTAATTTTGTGGATCATTTTCCAATTTTTTATATTGTGCCATTAAGTTATTTATGTAGTCCCTTTCTACATTCATTTCCTGACAATTTCTTGCAACAATATACATTTTCTTCTTAATAATGTTTTTGCTGTGTCCTACAAATTCTAATAATGCATGTCTTCATCCTAATTTTGATTTCCCCTTTGATTTCATCCCTGACACATTAGTTGTCCGATAGAGGGCTGTCTAATTTCCAGGGTTTAAAGTTTTTTCTTTGTGTCTGATTGTGATTTACTTCTATTTTCAGTGCATCATGATCTGAGAAGATAGTTGATATAATTTCTTTCCTCTTGATTTTATAGAGATATATATCCAGCATGTAATCTATGTAGGTAAATTTCCCATGTGCATTTGAAAAGAATGTATATACAACTTTTTGGATTAATATATATTTATACTAAGTCATTCTCTTCTATTTCTTCCTTCAAAGCCAATATACCCATGTTAAACTTTAGTATGGTGATCTATCAAGAGGTGATAAGACACTGTTGAAGTCTCCCACTATTATTGTTTTGCTATTGATATCTTTCTTTAAGTCTATTAGCTGTTAATTTAATTATTTTGATCACTTCTCATTGGGTGCATATATGTTTAGGAGTGTAATGTCTTCCTGATGAATACATCCCTTGATTATTAAGAAATGACCATCTTGGTCTCTTATAAACATTTTTAAGTCTAAAGTTTGTGTAGTTTTATATTAGCATGACCCCCTCATAGAATTTGTAAAGCAGTTGTTTTCTTGAAGGATGTTCCTCCAACCTCTGACATTAAACTATGTTTGCTCTGATTTTCAGATATGTTTCTTGCAGACAGCAAAATATTTGGTTTTAGTTTCTGATTCATTTTTGTCACACTCTGTCTCTTAATTGGTGCATTTATCCCATTGACATTAAAAGAAATTGTCATGAGATTTTGTGTCATATTTTTAATGAAGTTAGGTGTGTTTATTTGGTCTGCTTTGCCTTAAAGTGAACCCTTTAGTTCTTCTTTTAAGATTGGTTGGTTTTTAACTCTATTAATTGTCTGAGCTGTTGTTTATCTGTGATACAGGGTAGCTTTTATTCAAACCTGGATGAAAATCATTGGTTTGTATGATTTGTTTGGGTAGGTACATAGTATTAATGATAAAAGTATCAGTATAAAATTATTGCTATATTATCTTTAAAGTGACATATCATATTTTTTTTTGTTTTTTTTTTGTTTTTTTTTGTTTGTTTGTTTTGTTTTTGGGCCACACCTGACAGTGCTCAGGAGATACTCCTGGCTGTCTGCTCAGAAACAGCTCCTGGCAGGCACGGGGTCATATGGGACACCGGGATTCGAACCAACCACCTTAGGTCCTGGATCGGCTGCTTGCAAGACAAACGCTGCTGTGCTATCTCTCTGGGCCCGACATATCATATTTTTAACCACTGTGTTTTTATGATGCTGGTGAAGTTCTCAGAGCATTAGTTTTCTTATTTGGCCATTTCTTACTTCCTAAGTCATTCCTTGTTTAACATTTATAGATTATAGAATGACAGGAATTCTTTTGCCATGGATACGTTTTGAAACTTTCATTACACTTTATTTCTGTCCTTTAAACACATAAAAGGCAAGTAAATATGTACCTACCTCTTTCATATGCCCTTGGCATAGCCTATAATCATTTCCTTAGGGCCCAACTAAGGTTGAACATTTTATTCTTAAGCATCACAATCAATTAATCCGGTTTACTCTCTACCTTCGCCATCGTTTAGGTCACTTGATGTGTTTTAATTAGGGAAATAAAACCTGAGTTAGAATTTATATTTCTTTTCTGCTCTTGGAAATTTGAAGCATTCACTTTGTTTGTATTATGAGTATTTACATGTACTAATGTCCCCAGTATATCTTATGTTTTGAGGTGATAATGAATCTATTTATATAAATATTTGTGTGTAAATGCATATAGCATATGTTTCTTAAAATTAAAATTGTATTAAATGTTATAAAGTGATTAAATTATCTAAATTCTGGTGTATATTAACTTAGATATGTTTATTACTTTTCTAATATAAGCAGTAAGCTCTCTTTTAATTTTAGAGATCTGACTTGTCTATTGAGAACATTCTATCATTTTCTCTTTATTTCTTTTTTTGTTTTGAGTCACAATGAGGAGTGCTCAGGGGTTACTCTTACCTCTGTCCTAAGGAATCATTGCTGGTTGTCTCTGAGGACCATTGGGATGAAAGAGATTAAATGCAAGTTAACTGCATGCAAAGTAGACACCCTCCTTGTTCTATCATTCTGGACTTGGAACATTTAGTCATTTTCAAAGCATTTTCACATGTAAATTTAATCACCTGAAGTTTACGAGCTCCAAATAAGGAAGATAATATGCCCTATCCTTATTTTACAGTTAAGGAGATTAAGAATAAACTAAATGACCTTCTTTGCTTAATTAGGTTTATAAATCCTGATGATGGTCTATTTATGTCATAGGGAATTGCCTTAAATTGCAATCAGAATTCTTCAAAGTTTAGCGTGACCTCTCTGTCAGGGTCAAACTTTCATGCTCAGTACAGAAGAAATCCAAAATGTTTTGAATTATGATGGGCCATTTAAAGGCTTATTGAATATCAGATTCACTAAGAAACTATAGTCTTCTATTTGAACACACCTTGCTCTTAATATCCTCAACTCTCTTTGATGTCCAAGGACAAATCCTTACCCAGGGGTAAGGAAAAGAACATGAAAAGCAGGCCACTGAACTTCGCTGGATCTCAGATGCCAGCACCCTTCTGCCTCTCTACTCTGCTGTCCTGTATTTTCGGCCTGATTTCACCCTTGGTGTGGCTCATCAGCCAGCCTGCCTTCCTGTGAACTTTCTGGGGAGTCTGCCTTCCCGTGAGCCTTCCGTGGAGGTGAGTCGACACGCCCAGAAAGGGAGGAGCCACTGAACTTCGCTGGATCTCAGATGCCAGCACCCTTCTGCCTCTCTACTCTGCTGTCCTGCATTTTCAGCCTGATTTCACCCTTGGTGCGGCTCATCAGCCAGCCTGCCTTCCTGTGAGCTTTACGGGGAGTCTGCCTTCCCGTGAGCCTTCCGTGGAGGTGAGTCGACACGCCCAGAAAGGGAGAAGCCAGAGGAGCACGGTTGCTCCGCTCCCCTTCGTGACGGTGTACAGCATTTAGCCGATGAATACAATCACAACACGTAGAAAAACACGCAGTACTAGTGTGACAATGGGGAAACAACACAGGCCAGTGCCAGACATAGAGAATGAAGATGGCAACTCTGATGACTTGAACATGACCAACCACCTAGTCAGTCTCTCAGATAAGGAGTTTAGAGTTGCAATATGGAACATGTTCAAAGAACTCAAACAAAGTATAGAAGAGAAAACTAAAAAGAATCAGGAGAATATGAAGATAGAAATGAGAAAACTCCAAACAGAAATTTCAGATCAAATAACAGGTCTGAGAAACTCAGTAGATGAATTGAAGAAAAACATGTTTGAGATTTCCCACAGGTTAACAGCAGCTGAGGATAGAATCAGTACACTGGAAGATGAGATACATAACAATTACATACAGCAGAAGAAATTGGAAAAAAGCCTCAAAGCAAATGATCAAACAATGGAAAAATTACTCAAAGAATGGGAACAGATGAAAATAGAAGTCTATGATAAGCTCAACAGAAACAACTTAAGAATCATTGGAGTCCCAGAGACTCAGGAAGAAAATCTCCAGGAAGAATCAACAGTCAAGAACATCATTAAAGAGAAACTACCAGAGATAATGAATACATGTGATCAAATCCTGCATGCCCGAAGAGTGCCAACTAAAAGAGACCCCAGAAAAAACACCCCAAGACACATCCTAGTCACAATGACGAATCCCATAGATAGAGACAGAATTCTGAAAGCAGCAAGATCGAAAAGAGAAATTACATTCGAGGGAACATCCTTGAGATTTACTGCAGATCTGTCACCAGAAACACTCAAGGCCAGAAGGCAGTGGTGGGACATAGTGACAAAACTCAATGAAATAAATGCTTCGCCTAGAATACTGCACCCAGCAAAACTCACTTTCAGGTTTGAAGGAACAATACATAGTTTCACAGACAAACAACAGCTCAAAAACTTCACAGACTCAAAACCATTCTTAAAAGAAAAACTGAACGGCATACTTTAAGACAAGGCTTACCAACAGACACACCAAACTTTAATATAAAGATGGCACTAACTCCCAGGACAATTCTTTCTCTCAATGTCAATGGACTAAATGCACCAGTTAAGAGACACAGAGTGGCTAAATGGATCAAAAAACTCAATCCAACCTTCTGCTGCCTACAAGAAACGCACCTGAATAGTCAGAACAAACATAGACTCAAACTAAAAGGCTGGAGGAAAATCATCCAAGCAAACAACACCCAAAAAAAAGCAGGAGTGGCCATATTAATATCAGATGATGCAAACTTTATACTTAGGAAAGTTGTAAGGGACAAAGATGGACATTTTGTATTAATCAAGGGATATGTACAGCAGGAAGAAATCACCCTCCTAAACATATTTGCACCGAATGAGGGGCCAGCAAAATATTTAATACAACTGTTGACAAATCTGAAAAATAATATCAATAACAACACAATAATTGTGGGAGACCTCAACACGGCATTGTCAACACTAGACAGGTCAACCAGACTGAAACCCAACAAGAATATACTAGACCTGAGGAGAGAAATGGAAGAAAGAGGCCTAGTAGATATATACAGGACACTCCACCCCCAGAAGCCTGGATACACATTTTTCTCTAATGTACATGGGACATTCTCTAGGATAGACTACATGTTAGCACACAAAACATACCTCCGTAATATCAAGAGGATAGAAATTTTGCAGGCTGCCTTTGCTGACCACAAAGCCCTGAAATTATATATAAACAACAAAGGGACACAGAAGAAAAAATTTAACACCTGGAAGTTAAATAACCTCATACTGAATAATCAGTGGGTCTGAGATGAAATCAAAGAGGAAATCAAAACCTTCCTGAAAACAAATGACAATGGAGACACAAATTATCAGAACCTATGGGACACAGCAAAAGCAGTACTGAGAGGAAAATTTATAGCTTTGCAAGCACACATCAGGAAAGAAGAAGGGGCATACCTGAATAGCTTAATGACGCAGCTCATAGAATTAGAAAATGCTCAACAAAAGGATCCAAAAATAGGGAGGCAGAAGGAAATAACAAAGCTGAGAGCAGAAATCAATGAAGTGGAAACCAGAAAAACCATCCAAAAGATCAACGAAAGCAGAAGTTGGTTCTTTGAAAAAATAAACAAGATTGATAGACCACTGGCAAAACTAACAAAGAAAGAAAGAGAGAGAAACTTGATAACTCGTATTAGGAATGAAAAAGGAGAGATCACTACTGATATGGTAGAGATTCAAAGGGTAATCAGAAACTACTTTGAGAAACTCTATGCCACTAAAAATGAAAACCTGGAAGAAATGGATAAATTTTTGGAATCTTATAATCTTCCACGATTGAATGAAGAGGATGTAGCATATCTAAACACACCCATTACTATTGAGGAAATTAAGAAAGTAATCAAATGTCTGCCCAAAAACAAAAGCCCAGGCCCAGATGGATTTACTAATGAATTCTTTCAAACCTTTCAAGAGGAACTACTACCAATCCTGGCAAGACTCTTTCATGAAATTGAAAAAACAGGAAAACTTCCAAATAGCTTTTATGAAGCCAACATTACCTTGATACCTAAACCAGACAGAGATGCTACGAAAAAAGAAAATTACAGACCAATATCGCTGATGAATGCAGATGCAAAGATCTTCAACAAAATCCTGGCAAATAGGATTCAATGCCTCACTAAGAAGATCATCCACTACGATCAAGTAGGTTTCATTCGAGGAATGCAAGGCTGGTTTAACATCCATAAATCTATCAACATAATACACAACATCAACATCAAGAAAAATAAAAATCACGTGATCATATCAATCGACGCAGAGAAAGCATTTGACAAGGTCCAACACCCATTCTTGATCAAAACTCTCAGCAAGATGGGAATGGAAGGAACCTTTCTCAATATAGTTAAGGCCATCTACCACAAACCAGAGGCAAATATTGTCCTCAATGGAGAAAAACTGAAAGCCTTTCCTCTAAATTCTGGCACAAGACAAGGCTGTCCTCTCTCACCACTCCTATTCAACATAGCACTGGAAGTACTCGCTATAGCGATTAGGCAAGAAAAGGATATCAAGGGAATCCAGATAGGAAAGGAAGAAGTCAAGCTCTCACTGTTTGCAGATGACATGATACTCTACTTAGAAAACCCCAAAGACTCTACCAAAAAGCTTCTAGAAACAATAGACTCATATAGCAAGGTGGCAGGCTACAAAATTAACACACAAAAATTAATGGCCTTTCTATACACCAATACTAATAAGGAAGAAATGGCCATTAAGAAAACAACTCCATTCACTATAGTGTCACACAAACTCAAATGTCTTGGAATCAACTTGACTAAAAATGTGAAGGAACTATACAAGGAAAACTATAAAACTCTGCTCCAAGAAATAAGAGAGGACACGCGGAAATGGAAGCACATACCCTGCTCATGGATTGGCAGGATTAACATCATTAAAATGGCAATACTCCCCAAAGCACTGTACAGATTTAATGCGATCCCCCTAAAGATACCCATGACATTCTTCAAAGAAGTGGACCAGGCACTTTTGAAATTTATTTGGAACAATAAACACCCTCGAATAGCTAAAGCAATCATTGGGAAAAAGAATATGGGAGGAATTACTTTCCCCAACTTTAAACTTTACTACAAATCAATAGTTATCAAAACAGCATGGTATTGGAATAAGGACAGGCCCTCAGATCAGTGGAATAAGCTTGAATACTCAGAGAATGTTCCCCAGACATACAATCACCTAATTTTTGATAAAGGAGCAGGAAATCCTAAATGGAGCAGGGAAAGCCTCTTCAACAAGTGGTGTTGGCACAACTGGGTAGCCACTTGCAAAAAATTGAACTTAGACCCCCAGCTAACATCATGTACAAAGGTAAAATCCAAATGGATTAAAGACCTCGATATCAGCCCCAAAACCATAAGATATATAGAACAATACGTAGGTAAAACACTCCAGGACATTGAGGCTAAAGGCATCTTCAAGGAAGAAACTGCACTCTCCAAGCAAGTGAAAGCAGAAATTAACAGATGGGAATATATTAAGCTGAGAAGCTTCTGCACCTCAAAGGAAATAGTGCCCAAGATACAAGAGCCACCCACTGAGTGGGAGAAACTATTCACCCAATACCCATCAGATAAGGGGCTAATCTCCAAAATATACAAGGCACTGACAGAACTTTACAAGAAAAAAACATCTAATCCCATCAAAAAATGGGGAGAAGAAATGAACAGACACTTTGAGAAAGAAGAAATACAGATGGCCAAAAGACACATGAAAAAGTGCTCCACATCACTAATCATCAGGGAGATGCAAATCAAAACAACAATGAGATACCACCTCACACCACAGAGAATGGCACACATAACAAAGAATGAGAATAAACAGTGTTGGCGGGGATGTGGGGAGAAAGGAACTCTTATCCACTGCTGGTGGGAATGCCGTCTAGTTCAACCTTTATGGAAAGCGATATGGAGATTCCTCCAAAAACTGGAAATCGAGCTCCCATACGATCCAGCTATACTACTCCTAGGAATATACCCTAGGAACACAAAAATACAATACAAAAACCCCTTCCTTACACCTATATTCATTGCAGCACTATTTACCATAGCAAGACTCTGGAAACAACCAAGATGCCCTTCAACAGACGAATGGCTAAAGAAACTGTGGTACATATACACAATGGAATATTATGCAGCTGTCAGGAGAGATGAAGTCATGAATTTTTCCTATACATGGATGTACACGGAATCTATTATGCTGAGTGAAATAAGTCAGAGAGAGAGAGAGAGAGAGAAAAACGCAGAATGGTCTCACACATTTATGGGTTTTAAGAAAAATGAAAGACATTCTTGCAATAATAACTTTCAGACACAAAAGAGAAAAGAGCTGGAAGTTCCAGCTCACCTCAGGAAGCTCATCACAAAGAGTGATGAGTTTAGTTGGATAAATAACTACATTTTGAACTGTCCTAATAATGAGAATGTATGAGGGAAATTGAGAACCTGTTTAGAGTACAGGCGGGGGTCGGGTGGGGAGGAGGGAGACTTGGGACATTGGTGATGGGAATGTTGCACTGGTGATGGGTGGTGTTAAAGGAAAAAAAAAGATATATAAAACTATACTCGTAATAATACAGTCTTGTAAATCTATGTTACCTTACTAAAAAACAAATCAATTAAAAAATGTTTACGTACACACACACACAAAAAAAAAGAACTGCATGTTGGGAAATAGTAGTTAAAATTAAAAGACAGAAACTTTAGTTCAAAACTTTTGCAGCTGAAAGAGTTAAGGCGTGTTTAAAAAAAAAAAAGAAAAGAAAAGCAGTTGAGTGACCATTTAGTCCAAATTACTCATTTATCCCCAAACTCATAGTCTAAAAGGCAATGCACATTTAGTCTATAATGGCTACAGTGAGCTAGTGACAGTCCATGTCTAAATGTTGACATCCTGAGGCTAAGAATGACAGAGTAAAATGAATACACGGAGGAAAGTCAAAAAGCCTTGGTTTTCAAATTTACTTTGGCCAATCACTGATCTTATGATCAGGGGCAAGTCACTTAACATCGCTATATCTCAGGGTCTTCATCTGTGAAATGGGAGAAATAATACAAACTCCATGGGCAGTATTTCATATTATTTCTATCATTTCATAACATCTAGTCCAACTCAAGGTCAGTTATCAGTGAATTATGGTTTGTTTCTATGCCCAGTTTCCCTTTTGGCTCAAAGCTCATGTCTCAGAACAAATCTAACACTAAATAATGTGTACTGCAGTCACTACTATATGGATGGCTTTTTAGATACTGCCACATTTGTAAAGCAGTATCTTACTGCATATTAATAAATGCAAAGAAGTCCTCAGGACTATAGTTGATGATTCTGCAAATTTAGTTCTGTATAGTAACAGGAATTTCTGCAAGTATATATGGATTACATTAGTCAGGAGCAAGAGGAGAAAAAACTTTTTTCTGCTTATTTTTCAATTGGTGGCAGTAGAAGTAGTAGGAACCTTGAGAAAACACAAGAACCCCGGAATGATAAGTTTTCTCAAGCAATGTATCTCATTTATTCACTGCTATTTATGAAAATGATAGCAGAGTAGATGGTTTTTAGCAAGACACAGTCACAAATATTATACATAGTTATATATTGATGAAGGCAATCTTATCTATTCTGTTTTAATATTATTCATTTACTTATTTATTTGCAGGGATTCTCTCATTTCTGTGCTCAGCTTTTACTTGGTGGCACTTGGGTCACCTTATGGTAAGCATTAAAAACCAAATCAGGCTCTAACATGGAAAGCAAGCATTCCAGCCCTTTGAACTGTTTTTGATCCAAATTTCTTATTTTTTAACCATAACAATTTACTACTTTCGCAATTAACTCATTTATTCATGTTGATTAGTTTTGGTTTTACAATTATACTATCACTTTCTTAATGTAAGGGTCCAGTAACACTGGTTAAAAAATTACCTGTCATTTCAAAACTCCTATTAAAAGGAGTTGCCAAAGGTCATAAATCACATGCAACCCTCTCCACGTTTTTTTTTTTTAGTGAAGTAAAACAAATTTATTTGAGAAATTAAGAGAGAGATAAATAAAGATGTGTGCCATAGATAAAGATTCAACATCTCTGTGAAACTTAAAAACACACATTCCATTGTAGGTAATTTTGTTAGAATGCAGAATGCCCCTTAAATTAAGAAAATCTACTTCTCAGGCAAATGCAGGTCAATGGAGGTCTTTCTCTCTAAAGTTCTTTTCTATACAGTTTTCCCAAACTTTCCTGAAAACTCCCATGCATTCTAGGGTTATTACTAAAGGGGGAAGCTTGGAGCTGAATATTTTGCTTTGATATTCATTGAGTGACATTGTTCCCAATGAATTTGATTTTATTCCCATCAATATGACAAAAGAAAAAATAACAAAGAGGTTCAAGTAAGTTATCCATTATCGCTAACCTATTCATAGTAATTAATGAATACATTGAAACTCATATTCTTTATCTCTCCTCTCTCTAATGTAGTGTTTGTCAGATTTTGCTCATTAAAGGTCTTAAATATGAACCAGACTTACAGAATGAGTTTATAAATCTTATAAA
This sequence comes from Suncus etruscus, assembly GCF_024139225.1. NCBI lineage: Eukaryota > Metazoa > Chordata > Mammalia > Eulipotyphla > Soricidae > Suncus > Suncus etruscus. The sequence goes on along the minus strand of NC_064864.1, from coordinate 54,536,556 downwards.
TCTGACATGGAGAATGTTGCTTAGTCTGCCCATTTTTTTAACATAGTTTTTATTTTGATCATAGTGGCTTACATATTGTTGACAATAATATTTTAGGTACATATTTACATAAAATCAGGGGGGATTCCCATCTCCGGTTTGTCTTCCCTACTCCTCCGTTTTTGTCCTACCTTCCATATCCTCTTCCCTCACCCCCAGGGCTGCTAGAATATGTGGTCCCCTCTGTACTTAACCTATTACTTCGTAGTCTTACACCTCTTTGGTCCTGATGCCTTCTTTATTTCCCCCTCCAATTGGGGGGCAGGACTAGCTAGTTCAAGTTATGTGGTTTTGTTTGAAGAGGAAAAAAATAATAAACTGGGGTAAAAGTCTAATACGCCGGGAATAAGCAGAATTCTTCCAGAGGCTCTCGCCCTCGGTTTGAGAGACGAAGGAGAAAAAGAAGGTGAAACAGTCCACCCCTACGAAATGAAGTGTCAAATATCTATTGAGTTCCAACAATAACGCTAAGCACCCCAAAAACAGAACAAAACAAACAAACAAACAAAAAATGTCGTGGTCTTGAGAAAGGCATCATGGCAGAGCCCATGAAGAGGGAAAAGGAGGGGCCTAAGAGATTACATGGAGGCAAGGCGTCTGCCTTTCATGCAGGAGGTCATCGGCTCGAATCTCTGCGCCCCACATGGTCCCTCGTGCCCGCCAGGAGTAATCTCTGCGCCTGGAGCCAGGCATAATCCCTGAGCACTGCCGGGTGCCATCCAGAAATCTGAAAAAAAGAAAAAAAAAACGGAGAAAAAAAGATTAGTGGGGGACAATAACCACACTAAAACAAAGAAATCGACCAAAAATAGATAGGTAAATAAAAATAATGATAGTAGTACATGAAGATAAAAAGTGATATATGAAAAATAAACCATGTGTTTTGTTTTGTTTTTTCCCTCCTGCCCAGGCACAGTAAATATTGGGGTCATTCAAAAAGGGATTCACGTGGCCTAAGAGATATGGGGTTTCTCCGCCCTTGGAGTATATTGTCATGGGATCAACTATAGACCCTGTTCATGATCCTTTATTCTCCCGGTGGTGCATTTGTGGAGTTTGGGAGGCTTCTGCTCCATCCTGGGTGTTATAGTGAGACCTCTGTACCTAGAGATCTCAGTATCTGCACAGTTACATTGGTGGGACTTATGATGAAGTCAGTCTTTGTGGTTGTAGAAGTTCTGTTCCCTCTGTGTCACTCCAGTCCATCTTCTGTGGTTGGTGGTCTTGGTCTTGGCACTAACCCTGGGATGGCACCTAGAATAGCGCCTTTCCTTACGTTTCCAGAAGCCCCATTCCGTTACAGTTGTCTCTGCCAGACCTTTGGAACTGGGGATCATGGCTGTTGTGCAGGTCGTAGCTCAAACCCTAGGCTAGGGCTTTTTTATTGGTCCCAAGATATATACAGTCTGGTCATGGTTCTAGCGGCCAGTCCTCTGTAAATCGCGTTTTTGGCTTCTGGACCTACCAGCGGGTGACAAATCTTCTGATTTTGTCTTATCGGTGGCTGGTAGGGCAGGATAACCTGCTCTTAAATCAAGTTGTTCCCCTTTTCCTCGGTGTCAGGATATCGTATTAGAACTGGCACTCGTTGGTGTTCCAACAGTAATAAGGTTGTTCCGGATGGGGTTTGTTACCTGCAGCTGTTGTGAAGGACTGTGCCATTTCTGTGACTGGGATCCAGGGTTCAAGTTTGGATGGATGGGATCTAATCTCCTGAGGTCTAAGTTGATTCCACATGACATATTTTCAAGGTAGGAGTTATCCCTGTATTGTAAACAATTCTGAGTTTCTATCTCTAGTAGATAAAAGCTCTTTTTTTATGTGAAAGCTTTCCCCTTTTTTTAGTGTGCCTTTGCAGAGAGAAATGGTGTTACGTTATATTGTTGGTGCCTTTGGGGGTGGAAAGAGAGGAAAACAAAAACAGGTCACATACCCAAAAAAGATTAGAAACAAATAGGATTAAAAATGTATGTGCTCACATATGTATATGTGGACAAGAAAGTTGAAAAATGAATTAACGGAGTATTTAAAGGACCAAAGAGGTGCAAAAGACTACCTTACATTTTGGGAAAGGCAGGTAAAGAGGAGGTGTAATACAGGTTTTATGTTTATGTTGGGAGTATAGGTTTTCCCGTTGTCTTTTGGGTTTTTCTTGTAGTGTGTGGGTTTCCAGGCACCTTTCCATCACACCCCCTGACCTTCTTCAGGTTGGTGAAAGATTTGCGGCAGGGAGGTCTTGGGAAGAGTTCTTGTATTGGGTCTACTTTTGGAGCTAAGTCCGGTTTCAAGTAACAGTCCTCCTTAGGGGGAGATGGTAGGGAGGGCCGCGCAGCATGGGTCCGCAGGGGAGTTAGTTGCCTTTTCTTGCAGGAGACGAAGTGTGGGTTTGACTGGGTGTCTCTTCGTTTGGGTACTGGGTACTGGTTCATTGGGGGTACGAGGTCAATCTTGATGCCTAATAGATTAAGGACTGAGGGTGAAGAGTGTTAATACAATGGGAAGTATGGATGGGAATGAAGGATGAGGGAGTATTTGGATTTCCAAAGGGGGGAAAGGGGAAGGTATATAATAGGGGTAGGAAGGGAGAAACGAGAAAATACATTGGAAAGGAAGGGAAAAGCGGAAAGAAAAAAAAGTATAGAGAAGAGTGGAGAAGAAATGATAAAAAGAGAAAGTAGTGAGAAGAGAGGAGAGAATAGCAAGGGAATGTAAGTTTGGTTGAGTGTGTTCAATGAGTATAGTCTGTAGTTTAAGTCCGTATGTCACGGGTACTGCTTCGGTGGTCTGACTGGCCACGTACTTCGATTCCTAAAAGAAAGTATAACCTTGAAAAAAAGTGTATGTTAAAGAGTTTTCTCGGGACCATCTCGTAGTGCCAGCTAGGAATGGTATCTCGTGTGGTATCCCGAGCTGCCATCTTGGTTTATCCACCCTTTGTATCCAAGGATGTCTGTGGACAGAAAAGCTGAGAGGTTATTTTAAATATAGTAAGATAAGGCATTAAAGCATGATGTTATGGGATGATTCCATTGGAGTCAGTGATTTCCAGTGGTATTCCTTACCTGTGATCCTGATTACGATCTCCAAGGAATTATTGTGGGCCTTTGTCGTAGAAGGCTGATTACATACCTGTTCTCCCTATGCTGTTATTTCTGGTGCTGCTGTTTTCTTTGTGGTATAGTGCGGTCAAGAGTTTGCGTTGTCCCTTTTTTCATGTATTTTGGGCGCTGCACTCGAGTATATGTTGGCTATTACAGTGTTTAGAGTTTCTACCCTATTAAACCCTATTATTTGATTGTTGAGTGTTAGTTGTGTATAAGATGTATGATCTGGGTGCTTCAGAATAGTGCTATCATTCTGTGTTTATCTTTGGTCTTCTGACTTACTTCGTTTAACATAACATGATCTAGATCCATCCATGTTGCTGCAAAGTCTGTGATTGTATCATTTCTGACTGCCATGTAATATTCCATTGTGTATAGATACCACATCTTAATGATTCATTCATCTGTTGTTGGACATCGAGGTTGGTTCCAAGACCTGACTATTATACTGAGTGCTGCTATAAATAGTGGGGTGCACACATATTTTGGAATGAATGTCCTTCCAAATTGGGGGTATATACCTAGGAGAGCAATTGCTGGGTCAAATGGCACCTCAATTCTGAGTTCTTTGAGCACTCTCCAGACTCTCCATAGGTTTTGGACTAGGGGGCATTCCCACCAGCAGTGGATGAGAGTTCCTTTCATACCGCATCCCCGCCAACAGAGATTGTCCCCATTATTTTTGAGCACTCTCCAGACTCTCCATAGGTGTTGGACTAGGGGGCATACCCACCAGCAGTGGATGAGAGTTCCTTTCATACTGCATCCCCGCCAACAGAGATTGTCCCCATTATTTTTGATGTGAGCCATCCTTACTGGTGTAAGGTGGTATCTCATTGTTGTCTTGATTTGGATCTCTCTGATGATGAGTGAAGGTGAGCATGTTTTCATGTGTTTGTTGGCCATCCTTCTGTCTTCCTCAGAGAAGTGTCTATTCATTTCATCTCCCCATTTTTTATGGCTTTATTTGGTTTTGGGGGGCTCAGCTTTCTGAGTGCTTTGTATATTCTAGATATCAGCCCTTTATCTGATATGTCGAGTGAAAAATTTTTTTCCCATTCTGTTAACTGTCTTCTTGCATTAAGTAAGGTTTCTTTCGCCATGCAGAAGCTTTTTAGTTTGATGTAGTCCCATTTGTTTATGTTTTATGCTAAAGTTCTTGCCATTGGTGTTCCATTCTCGAAGACCTTTTTGATATATAGGTCTTCGAGTGTTCTACCTATTTTGTTCTCGATAAACTTTATAGATTCGGGTCTGATTTCAAGGTCTTTGATCCATTTTGAGCTGACTTTCGTATAAGGAGTGAGGTATGGGTCAATTTTCACTTTGGTACATGTGGTTTTCCAGTTGTACCAACACCATTTGTTGAAGAGGCTTTCTTTGTTCCATTTCAAGTTCCTGCCTCTTTTTTCAAATATTAGTTGGCTGTATATCTGGGGGTTTATGTCTGGGAATTCGGTCCTGACCCATTGGTCTGAGGTCCTGTCTCTGTTCCAGTACCATGCTGTTTTGATTACTTTGGCTTTATAGTATAGTTTCAAGTTAGGTAAGGAGATGCCACCCAGCTTCTTGTTTTTCAGTATTTGTTTGGCTATCCTGGGTCTTTTGTGGTTCCAGATAAATTTTGTGATGGATTGTTCTATTTCTTTAAAGAATGGTGTTTGAATTTGGATAGGGATTGCATTAAATCTATATAGTAGTTTGGGTAGGATAGTCATTTTAACTATGTTAATTCTACCTATCCATGAGCATGGGATATTCTTCCATTTCTTTAGATCCTCTTCAATTTCTTTCTGAAGTGTTTTGAAGTTTCCCTGATATAGGTCTTTCACTTCCCTTGTGAGGTTGATTCCTAGGTATCTGATATTTTTTGATACTATTTTAAATTGAATTGTATTTATAATCTCTCTCTCCTCGGCTTTGTTGTTTGTATATAGAAACGCATCTGTCTATTCTGCCCATTTTATTGGTTCCCACCATTCAGCTCTGCATAGGCTGTCAGTGGTCCTGGCTCTTCACTAAAATATCTAGTTCTATCCCAGGAACTGCCTTGGAGTTTCCCTGATCAACTCTATTTATAAAAATTTATTGCATGTTGTTGGATGTTATTTATAAAATTTTATGATGACCTAGAAACTTCTATTAACATCTGTTTATAGGAATAGTGTTTAGTGGACTATTTCCTCATATTTTTATTTTCTCTTGTGCATATACTTAGAGAAAATATTATCTAAGTCAACTAGTAAGTATGAATGTACAATTTATGTTTTATTTTTCATTTTTTGGAAGGGAAGCACATCTGGTTGTACCCAGGGATCACTTTTGGTAATGATCTGGGGACCATTTATGGTGCTGGGTTCTACACTGGAGTCAGCTTCATTTATGACATTTGCTTGAACCCCTGTGCCATCTCTTTGGCCAGCATTTTCATATTAAAAATGGGAAACTGAGATGCAGAAGCTTAAGAAATGGAATAAACATCATAGAAATAGATTTTCTTTCATTGTGTCTATTTGCTCTTTGCTGTTCTACTTGCTATTTTCTTAAGCATCAAAGTTTCAAATCATGACAGAATAGACTACTCTATCTATTAGGCTATATACTATATCTAATAGACTATCATAGTTTTGAAGATATCAAATAATGCTTTACTTTTGATCTTCATGTCACTTCTAAAGAAAGGAAACAATTAGTATAAAATTTTTAGCATTTCTAAGGGGCTAGGAATGTGGTATTGTGCATATCTGGCATATGCGAGACTCTAAATTTTATCTCTAGAACACCTAAAGATGTCTTACCAATTTTAGCCATAGTAAAATTAGCAAAGAAAGAGGCTTGTTTTCTTATTTTATTAAGAACTTTTCTTGCTGGACCACACCATTAGTTCCATAACATACTTCTGTATTTTACCAGAGTTTTTCCCCAAACCAGTTTTGGAAGATAAATTTACCAAGTCTTGGATAAGAGAGAAGATATTTTGACACAAGGGGTATCTTTAGTATGTCTTCAGCATCATTACAATGTTATTTTCTGCTAAGAATTAATCATCTTTCTACCCTATATAAACTGGTTTTGGATTTAGTTCTCACAGGAGATTAGGGAATAGAGTTTTGTACCTTCTTGGAGAATTTAAGAACACTAAACTTTCTCTTGTGTAGAAGCATTTGTTTGAAGGTCAACACTTTCTCTTTTTCCAATTTCAATTTTCTTTTCATGCTAAGTTTAATAGAAAATTCTAATTAAAATATTGTCTACACTATATTTCTGTGGAATTGGATTTAGTCAATAGAGCTATTTATCTATTCACCTAGTTATTGTTAATGAATAGAAAGACAGTGGAAATAATCATTAGCAAATAGTATTTTTATCTCTCATAGAATGTGAAGCTTATAATTATTTTTAGCATTTCTTTTTGTATGCTTCTATATTATTTATTTCTTTATAATAATTTTAAAACTGTTTACCGAGATTATTAGAAAATTTTAAGGTGGTCATGTTAGGCTCCTGTGACTACTGTAATAAACACAATCTTTAAGGGAACTCAAAAGAGTTAAAATAATATTTCTAACAGTTTTCAAGTACAAAAGTCAGATCTGGTGACTGCCCCCAAAGTTGTCAATGTCTTTGTACTTTCTCTTCTGTGGAGAATGTTTTCGTTGTCTCTTTTGTATGTGGTGGCTGCTAACATGTCTGCATTTCTTGATTTACAGTTATATCACTTCAGTCTTCAAAGTCAATATTCTTTAATTCTCTCTGCTTTACTTCATAGTTTCTACTTCTCAGATTTACATCTGCTATTCTCTAATATCTTATTGTACCCAGAACCAGGCATATATATCATCTTAGAATATTTAATTGAAAAATGTAAAACACACTTGTCATATAAGATAATATACATTTCAAGATTAGGAGATGATATATATAAAATATCTGTTTATATTTGTTGGGTTATACCTTGTTTTACCATACAAAGATCACCCCTGTTTCTTTGTATGTTTATTTACAATCTAGATTTATCCCCAAAAAGAGATTGTCTTACTTGTAAACATGGACCACCCACGGTGGTCCCTGTACTCAATAAAAATGGTATTTCTGGCAGGCAGCAGGAGCTCCATACTAGGGAGAAAACTGCCAGACTACATGTGTTTCACCTTCAGTCTGATTTGGATTATTTCATGCATGATCTTGATTCAGAGTCTTTCCCTGAGCTTGAAAATAAGGCATGTAGGGGTGATTTTACATATGGGTATATTTATGTATTTTATATTTTGTTCTATACTATGTATATTTGGTAAATATTGCTCAGACGTACTCCTAATTCTGCAGGATGTCAGAAACTAAACCCATGTTTCTAGTTAGCAAGAGAAGTAACCTACTAGCTGCATTATCTCTCCAGCCCAAGGGTCTGATATTTTGAGGGACTATTGCAGATAGTTGACTTATGTAAAGTGGGAGGTAAAAGATGTCAAACTTCATAAGGGCATTAATCATTTCCCTATTTACCCAGTTCAGTCATCCAAGGAAGTACCTGGGACAAATCCATGGTTAAGGAGAGTTTGCCATGAGCACCCACACTGTGCAGACCTTCACCAGCTTCATAAGGCAGCAGTCACCTGTACCTACATACCAAGAATGGAAAACAATCCCTATCTTCTGATTTCTCAAGGAAAATACATAGTACACAGAGTGGAGCAAGAAATTGCTCTTTTCAGGAATAGAAAGTCAATCCTAAATTATACTATGTATTAGAGGCCAACATCTCAATTCAGAAAAGAACTTCATAAGAAAGTAAAGTAAACCCATTGTACTTAGGAATTATGAGGAAGAAACGCAATAAAAATAAAAACATATTTGAGATATAAAGGAATTTTCTATAAAGGAGAATCAAGGGTAAACTCCCATGGAGATCACCTTCCAGAATGGAAAGCACCTATCTTCCCTCCCTCGCTTCCACCCTTTCTCCCTCCCTCCCTCCTTCCCTTCCTCCTTTCTTCCTTCCTTCTTTCATCCCTCCCTTCCTTCTTTATGTCCTTCCTTCCTTCTTGTTCCTTTCTTCTTTTCTCTCTTCCTCCCTTCCTTCCTCACTTCTTTCCTCCCACCCTCCTTTCCTTTATTCCTCCCTCCCTCCCTTTCTTCCTTCTTGTTCCTTCCTTCCTTCCTTCCTCAATTTTTATCCCTTCCTTCCTTCCTTCCTTCCTTCCTTCCTTCCTTCCTTCCTTCCTTCCTTCCTTCCTTCCTTCCTTCCTTCCTTCCTTCCTTCCTCCTGTTCTTTCTTTCCTCTCTCCATACCTTCCTTTCTATTCTTTCCTTCTTCCCTCTCTCCCTCCCTCCCTTCCCTCATTCCTTCCTCCCTTTCTTCCTTCTTGTTCCTTCCTCCCTCCCTTCCTTCCTCCCTTCCTTCCTGTTCTTTCTTTCCTCTCTCCCTCCCTTCCTTTCTATTCTTTCCTTCTTCCCTCTCTCCCTCCCTCCCTTCTCTCATTCCTTTCTCCCTTACTCCCTCCCTGCTTTCATTTCCTTCCATCTTTCTTTCCTTTTCTTTTTCTTTCTTTTTTCCTTCCTTCCATCTTTCCTTTTTCCTTTCTTCTGTCGATCCTTCTTCACTCCCTTTTTCCTTTCTTCCTTCTTGTTCTTTCATTCTTTCTTCTCTTCCTCCCTTCCTTCATCACTCCCTCCCTCCCTTCCTTCTTGTTTCTTCCGACCTTCTTTCCTCCCTCCATCCTCCCTTCCTCCTTCTCTCCCTCCCTTCCTTCCTTCTTGCCTTCCTTCCCTCCCTCCCTACTTCCTTCCTTCCTTCCATCCCTCTCTTCTTTTTTCATTCATATTCTTTCACTTAAGATTAATGTATACACTAATATTATACACTCCCTTTAGTCATGAAAGTCAGGGCTCAAATAAGTTAAATAATTTGCTGTAAATTATTTGCTCCATATGTAGTCAAGACAGGGTAAGTTGAGACTTAAACATAGTTTCTTGAATTCTGAAGTTCACATTGCTAAGCTTGTACTCAGTCTACCTGCCAAAAACATAAATTTAATAATGGACAAATTTACAGAGCTGAAACAGAATTATCCCTTAGTCCTGCAATGTAAAGGTTATCTCACTATAAAACATGCTCCTTTGTATTTGAGTTCTAGGTTGGGGAAAAAGGGCAGTTCATTTAGTGGTTTTCTTCTCTTTCCTACAATTTCTACTTTTTTAGCAACAGTCTTTCATAAGAGTTATCTAGTTATTACCCCACAGGCAAAACTCCATTTTATTTATTTCCAAAATCTTGACTTTCAGTAAACTTTGATAGCCAGTTCTCTTTGTCACAGAATTAATATTCTTTCTTCCTCTGTGCTAAAGAAAATTTTATTAATCAGAACAATAGAGTAGTTTGTGAATGAAGTGAATTATTGAATTATTTTTCTAAATACCTATTGGGCACTAGAAGTATTGCTAGACACAGTCTAACCTATTTTCAGTCTTTCCTTGATTAAATTCAGATGCTTACAACCCACTTTTTGGAAACAGTTAAAATCCAAATTGTAGAAAATTCAGTCTGCTAACACATTATTATTCTCGAATGTTTGATCGCTTCATTGCACATTTGATCAGAATCTCCCCCAATCTGACACATTCATATTGTTTTAACACCTATTACTGAGAACTGTCAAGTAGGAGAATGAAATATCATCTTTTTCTCTTTTGCACATAAAGTTTAACCAATTATTAACCAATTAACCAATTCTTTGCTTTTCAGTGAGACTCCTCCTGTGCCTTTGCTCTGCAGAAGAGAAAGGCCCATGTGCCTGTGTTAGTTCTCCAACTCTCATCTGGCTATTAAAACATGGTGATGAAGCAGTCTGCTAGGGTAGGTGTTATAGCTACCTAGGGTATTTATCCAATTGCTTTATTAAATGAACTCTTTCTAGACCAGCAGGGATCACAAAGGTCTATGCCTTCCTATGTTGTCCTATGTTGATAAGTCTGCCAACTTATCTTCTACCATAAAATAGTACATGCAAGGTTCTGTGTCCTTTCAGAGATGCTACACCTCAGGGCCTCAGGCTGCTTCCATTTATAGCACAGAGTAGGATTTAATAATTCTCTGCTTGACAGATTTAAAGTTCAATGACTCCTGGGGAAAATTTATCTAAGAGAACTAAAGATAAAAGAATTTGCTTGTCTGTAAAGAAAAGCAAATGAAACATTTCCACAGTCTTTGACGGGTTAGAAACATAAATCTGTAGCAATCTTTACCCTCCATGTGCCTTATATTATGGAAGCTTTCTTTTTTTTATTATTGTCATTTTGAATTATAACTCTGTGTTATAGATAGATCAAACAGACAGCTAAAGGAGCCATTGGAAGGCAAGTGTGTGTTTTATTTTCAAGTCAGTATGCTCTGATTCAGTGTTTAGGATAACATATAATCAAATGTCAAATTAAAAAAAATCCATATTAAGTAAATGCAAACTGCTTTCTATCACAACCAATGAGAAGTAATTGGTGCTAGTGACTGCACTCTAAGCTGCATTGATTTTCCTAACAGGCTGAAATCTTGATGACAACTTTTACTTTTTTACTCTAATGACTCCACTAGTATGAATGATCACAAAGAAAAAACTATAGAAATTAAGGTCACAATGGTACTTTTCCAAAAGAAGTGAACTCGTGCAAATTATCTGCTACAAGAACATAATAATTATCACTAAGTGACTGTTAAGTAAAGTTGCCATATTTCACAAGATACTCTCAAATAATCAGTTATTTGCACAGGAAAATAAGCATGTTTTCTTTAATCCCATAAAACTCTTGAGATCCCACTGATGGTCTGTTAATGTATGGCTATTTGCTACATGCTTAATATACTATCAGGTTTCATTTGTGTAGAACTACAAGGTAAGTTTAGCCCCAATTTACTGCTGCAGAAGTTGAACCCTGTAGAAGCAACACAATTTATTCAAGATCAGACACCGGTACATAATAGACTTGTTTTATATGGTCTATGAAATTGTTGAATTCTTTTACTTCCCCTCATACATCCTGAGTCTTTACTGGCAAGAAATACCTTTTTATGAGAATGAGCAGGATATTCATTAGCCAAGTAAGAATTGGTGACTTAGCTGTAAATTTATCTAGTTATTATCGATACATCTGTTTGGATAATTTGCAAGCATCAAGAGAGGTGAAGTTTCAAAAAAAATTCTTAATTGACTCCATCAAGAATCACACAAGAGCTCAGATTTGTTTAGCAAGTCAGGAAACATGTACAAATGAAAGGGATGGAGGGGAGGAGAACAAATATTGATGTGAGATACCCTAGCATCTAACAGCTGAGCACCAACCCTCATGAAAATCACAAATTGAACTCCAGTATAACTATTCTATAAACTCCCCTTATAATATTTATGAGTCTTCTGAATCTTTCTGAACATTTACTCTGCTCATTTTCTCCTCTGAAACTTTAATTTTTTATAACAGTGTTGTTTGCATGAGTTGGTAATATCTACTTTATGATCCATTCAGATTTGTCATGAGAAATTGGAATTGTACTTTGTACAAAGAGGATTTTGTAATGTACAGGACAAAAGCTTATTACAATGGTATGGTTATCCTCTAAGCTTAAATTCACTCTTGGTCTAATTAGGAGAGGATATCTATCCAGTTTCATAGAAAGTTGTTGTGTGGTATACCCATTTCTCTGTAGAGTATATAGTATATAGGTTGGTGATCTAGATAAAGAAGGGACACATGTGTTTTGAACTTATACTCTGGTTCCCACTCTGCCTTAAATGTTTTCCTTTTTTTTTTTTTTTTTTTTTTTTTGGTTTTTGGGCCACACCCGGTGATGCTCAGGTGTTACTCCTGGCTATGCGCTCAGAAGTCGCTCCTGGCTTGGGGGACCATATGGGACACCGGGGATCGAACCACGGTTCATCCAAGGCTAGCGCAGGTAAGGCAGGCACCTTACGTCTAGCGCCACAAATGTTTTCCTTTTTATTCCACTTTGTGATATATCTCTTGGGAATTGTTCATCTTTTCTGATGAACTAATAAAGTTTACTAAAATGATCAAATGAGCTTCTGAGCTTTGTTTTATACTTTTTGTTCATAACGACATGCTCTTTTTCTATAAGACTTTATATTTTATGATTGTCATTACTGATGCTACCTATTAAGAATAGTATTACTACTACTTCTTTTTTTTTGTTTGTTTTTGTGGGCCACACCCGTTTGATGCTCAGGGGTTACTCCTGGCTAAGTGCTCAGAAATTGCCCCTGGCTTGGGGGGACCATATGGGACTCCTGGGGATCGAACCGCGGTCCTTCCTTGGCTAGCTCTTGCAAGGCAGACACCTTACCTCTAGCGTCACCTCAGCAGCCCCTACTTCTACTTTTACTGCCACTACTGTTACAGCTAAAACTATGACAACTACTATTATCACTACTACTTCTATTGCTGTTATTGTTGCTACTACTACTGCTAGTTTGTACAAGCATTCACAAATAAATTTTTAATCTATACATTTTTAGTATTATTAATTTATTTAATTCTCAAAACTATTGTGTAAGGTACCTTATTATTGTGTGTTTTTTATAAACTGATATGAGACTTTAGATACACTGATATTTCACCTAAGGCAGCAGAACATATGTCCCAGATAAATGTAACCTTGGAGTTTATGTTATTCATCATAATTACTCCTATAAATGACAAGATTGGAAAGATGATTTCTGATGTTTATGGTATCCTGTTCACAAAGAACTACATTTCTGTTTTTTCATGTGAAATATTTAAGTACCAGAATGCATTGTGTATGTGTGTGTGTGTGTGTATGTGTGTTTGTGTGTGTGAACTCATGTCTCTTTCAATAGACTTTAAATATTTGGAAAAGACCATAAAATACATTTTTTATCTTTTTAAAAAAATTTTATTAGAACTATAAGTAAGGTTTAATATACTTACTATCTGTCTGCACTAATATTTTCTTAAAGTTGTATCTCCACAAAGATATGCATAAGTATATTTTTTTTGCTCAATTTTAACATTGACTTTCTAGAGAAAAAACTGAGTTATTTTCTGGTCTTTTAAAGTTCCTGGATATATAAAAATAGGATATTATCATCTATTATATTTATTAGAACAAGTAATGATAGAAATATAATATGTAATTGCATACTGCAGACAGTGATGATAAAATTTTGCTTAAGGAAATTTAATAAGAATTAAAAACTTAGGGTTATCCCATACACAATTGTGCTTCAGAAAATCAACTTAATTAGAGGTAAAAGGCCTATACAAAAAAACTACAAAATACTACTTTAAGAAATAGAAGATGACAAGGAAATGGTAACAAACACATCCCTGCACATGAACTGGGAGGTTTAACATCCTTAAAAATGGCAAAACTCCCCAAAGCATTGTAAAGTTTCAATGTAGTTCCTATTAAAATAGGACTTTTTTTTAAAAGAAAAAAGGTAAAAACAGATGGGGAAGTATCATTTTTACAACTTCAAACTGTAATACAAAGTGGTTGTAATTAAAAGAGACAAAAATAGTCTGGTTCTGTAATAAAGACAAACTCTCAGAATAGTGTAATAGAACTGAATATACTGAGATAGGTACCCAGGCATATTATAGGTTCATTTTTGATAAGAGAGCAAAAATTATAAAAAAAGTAAAGTCAAGCAAAGTAAGCCTCTTCAAAAATTAGTGCTTGGAAACCTGATCATTTCTTTTCAAGACTTGAAATCAATGCCAGAGTGATTGCACAGAGTTTATAGCATTTGCCTTGTACATAGGTTCTGACATGGGCTCCATCCTTGGTACCATCAAATATGGAACCCTGAACCTGCCAGGAGTGGTATCTGAATGCCGATCAAGAAGTAACCCTGGAGCTCCACCAGGTGAAAACCAAATTCCTCCTCAAAAGTATTAAAGACCTTGTTAACAGATCTGAAAACTTAAGGTACCAACATTCCATGACATTTATGCTAAAGGCATTTCAAAAAGCTACTGACTAAGCAAGTAGAAACAAAAGTAAACAAATGGGGCTACATTAAATTAAGAAGCTTCTACACCTCAAAAGAAATAATGACCAGAATATACAAAGACTGTCCAAAGAATGGGAGAAAATTATTCACTTAATTCCCATTTGATAAGGGGTTATAACCCAAGATATATTAGGCACTGTTGGTATGCTTAACAAGAAAAAATTATCTAACCCCATTAAAACATGGGTAGAAAAGATGAACAAAAATTTTCTCAGAGTAGAAATACAGATGGCCAAAAGGCATATGAAAAGAGTTCTACACCATTAATCACAAGGGAGATGCAAATCAAAACTACAATGAAATATAAACTAACACTACAGAGACAGACACATGTCAAGAAGAACAAGAACAATGAGGGCTGGTATGGATGTTGGGAGAAAGGGACTCTCATTGACTGTTGGGAATGTAGATTGGTCTAGCCTTTATGGAAAGCAACATGGACATTCTGAGAAAAGACTAGAATTTGAGTTCCCATATGACCCAACTAACAATTTGACAACTGCATTTTTATGTTGCACTGTAAGAATGAGAAAATATTTTTCTGTTACCTCTTCCTATAAGAATCGAACAGTAAAACAACAAAAACAAAAACAACAACAACAAAAGCCCAAATTGGCCATAATCATTTGGTGAAAGAAATTCTGATACTTTTCGTCCAAAAAGAAGTAGAATATATTGAGATTTTTGTTTCATGATGGCCAAGATAATAATACACAGAATGACTGACCATTTCCTATGTTCTCTATGTTATTTATCTAGGAAATAATTTTCAGGATCAATGATGTACAAGAAAGAGTGGATCTCTCTGATTTTAAAGCATAAGATTCAGAGAAGAACAGAATAGGATTAGGGGTTGTTTCACCAATTTGATTTTTGATATCTTTATATTTTATTTCCACCAGTCTCTGAGCTGGCATAAAAGCAACATTTGGAACTGAAGTTAAGCACTTTTTACTAGCTCTACTGATTACAAATTCTGTCATTACAGGCAAATACCAGACATCTTAGCTTAAATATTTTTGTTTGTTTTTGGGCAGTGTTCAGGGATTACTCCTGGCTCTGCTCTCAGAAATCACTCCTGGCAGGATTTGGGGGCAAATGGGATTTGGTGGATCAAATCCAGGTCAGTCCTAGATTAGCAGCTGTGCTATTACTCCATCCCCGCCTTAAATATTGTTTACATTTAAATTTTTTTCAACTTTAGAATAGGCCAAAAATTATTCTACTTTCTATGAGATTGCTGTATGTAAATAATAAGGCAATAAAATATTAACTTTATTGTTTAACTATAAAAATAATATATAGTAAATAAAAGCCAAATGCTCTAAAGTTATAAAGTATATATTATTTTTAGTATTATTTTTCCAGGCTACTACACTAGTTATTAAAAGGCTTAAGATTTCAAAAATATGGGCCAGAGTGGTGGCACAAGCAGTAGGGGTTTTTCCCTTGCATGCACTAACCTAAGACAAACTGCGATTAGATCCCATATGGCATACCATATGGTCCCCAAGCCAGCAGCAATTTCTGAGCACATATCCAGGAGTAATCCCTGAATGCCACCAGGCATGGCCCAACCCCCCCCCCAATTTTTAAAAATATATTTTATTTAATCTACTAGCTCATGTCTTTACATTGTTCTAGAAAAACTTTTTCCTATAGAAAAAATGATTAGTCTCCAATAACTTTTTTTTAAATTTTTGTTTTTTTTTTGGGGGGGGGTAACACCCAGTGATTCTCAGCCATTACTCCTAGCTCTGCACACAGAAATTACTCCCAGTAAGATCAGGGGATCATATGCAATTCTGGGAATTGAACCAATGTTAGCATCTTGCTTGCATCTGCATGCAAGGCAGATGCTCTAATTTCTGTGCTATCACTCGGGGTCCTGCCATCTACTAATTTTAACATCTCCTTAAATCATGACTTTTCAATTATCCTCTGTTTCTTTTCATCTCATTACCAACTTGTTAAGACATACAGGATGCCTGAAGTTAGTACAGAGTATGGATAAATTCTATTTATTCTACTATTTCTCCAAACACAATTATTTGAATGTAAATATGGCCTTCTCTAATATCTGATGACTAAAACAAACTGTTGCACTGCTGAAGGGGGTGTTCTGTTTGTGACTGAAACACAACTACAATCATGCTTGTAATTATGGTGCTTAAATAAATATTTTATATATTAAAATAAAAGAATTTCATTCATGGCAGGTATGGCGGTCATTTTGTGTTTGTTTTTTTGGAATGTGGGGTTAGGAATCATATCCAATGTTGATCAAGGCTGACTTCTGGGCTTCTCATAGTGGTTCTCTATAAGTAGCATGTTATGCCAAAGATCATATGGTGATCAGCAATATGCAAAACAGTGCCTTAATTCCTGAAATATCTCTCCAACTCAAGACAGTAATTTTTGAGCTAGTGATTTAATCTGACACTTCCTCAAATTTTATTACCAAATAAAAACTCCTTTTGCTTGTACCTGACCAAAAAAAGCAGAGTTCAGAGTATGCTGATTGTTTATGAGTATTGAGGGCCTATTGTGGGTCAGATCATGGACACCAGTATTTTATCAGTCTGGATTTTAATTCTAAAACTGTTGATCATTAGCCATGTAATTTAAGGCAAAAATTGCAATTGTTAAATCCCATTTTTTCTTATCTTAATATTAAAAAGTAGCAAGAATAACAAAGTTGTTCTTATAGGATTATTATTGAGACATCATACTCAGCAGGATGCCTTGAATATGGTATGATAACAAAGTCATAGTTATTATTTAATTACTGTTTTTATTTGGTGAATTAAGAAGCATAAAGGTGACCTGAAATGTTAAAATATTTTATTTAGAAAATTCAGTTTGCTCTGAATTCCATACAGTTCCCATGACCTTTGCTAGACTTGAACTTTTTCTAGTCCTCAGTATTTAAGCATAACCACCAAACCAGGAGCATTATCCTCAGAGACTTGTTTCTTAAAGGTTAGAGCCTGCCCTCAGCAAAGCTGTACTCCTTTATGAGCCCAAGGGATTATTATTACACTAGACATAAACCTGGATCATGAAAGCTGGGTCTGGGTGTTATCTATCTAATAAAGCCTATCTTGAAGATCAGGGCAGCCTGGCTAATCTCTGACAAGAAAGTTATAGTTTTCTTCAAGTGAAAAGTTCTTTGTAATTGATAGAGATCAAGAAACATCTCCACTCTCCACTATTCAAATTAATGAAACATGTCATCAAATAAAACAGTGGTTTCTGGATTGTCTATTGACTCTACATGTTCCCATGATGGTCCTAGAGAAGTGTCACAACGTTTTAAATCAGTTAGTTCACATCTACAAGCACAAACAAAACAAGAAAATATTCACAGTAGAACATTTGCAACAACAAAACGGGCAGTAACTAAGGTCTGTGTCTCCTAGCTTACTCCTGCATTCTTCAATCTTCTAGTTTAGCATGGAAAAGGAATGTTAGGTTAATATTTGTTAATCCTTTATTTGAAACAATTGGGAAATAGTATGACATTACTTCAGTGGGACATTTCAGTAGTGGTTTCTTCTGCATAGCTAAATGTAAGGAAATCGTGACTAAAAATAAAATTAAATCACAATAAAATCAGATTTAACCATTAAGGATTTTTAACATAACAATCTGCTCTAAGTTCTGGTTTTCCTATAAATAAAGCAAAATAAATAGATACTACACATGTTTATCGTTCTATAAAATATATATAAATAGGACTACATACCAGGGCAACATTTAGAAGCTCTACCCTATGGTCCTTTCCTATATAAAATTTGCATCACTTTTGATGTATCTTTGCCGCAAATCTCTACAATTCTGTATGTGATAAATAGAATAAGTTGTTTAATCAAAGATTGAAGATACTATTGTGAAAGCTGTCAACCTTTTCTATATTTGCCATAGTTTGGTAACTTTTAGTTTTGAAGAATGGGAAGGTTTTTTATACTCACCAAAGATGATCTGGACACTATATAATTGTTTCTCAACATTTTTTTTGACTTTGGACCCCTTCCAAAATTGTTCTCTTACTATGTCACTCTCTCTCTCCTATCAATTCACTGTATAGTATTATATTCTGTCCACAATTCACCGGTGATACCTTATTTCCAATTGAGAAGTGTGGCACTGCAATATTTTTGTTTCACAGCTAGACATAGCTACGTTCAAGTCTATTCACATTGCCTCTCTGGTTTTGTACTGGATTAATGTAAGGGCAATCATCTTGTTCCCAAGCAACTGTTTTGTTGTTTGCTTTCCTTAAAACAAACTCAATAAATAACGCTTACAGAAGTTCTGTGATTGTGACCAGTGATTGGCATCTACACCTGGGAAGTATCAATTAAATCTGTAACAATGAGTAATTAATCAATCAAAACCAAATATAGGGTTTTTCGGATTACTAACTATCCTCAAAATTGCCAAGAAATTACCCACGACCTTATGACAATTGTAACTTGATGTTGACAACTGCTTATTTGCTTGCACATGGTTAAAGATAGATGTGCTCCACTCTGTCAAAGGCTTCAATGAACTGTGATCTTGGCTGCTTGATTTGGCTCTGGGACCCCATGCAGTTGCTGTCTAATAAAACTCGTTGAAATTCTTAAACTTTTTCAGGACTCTGAGTTTCTCTGTAAGATCCCATAACAGTACAAAAGAATCCTTTCTATCATGATTCCTTCTTACCTCTGAGTCTCATTTCTGTCCTCTAACACTTTTTTCATTTTGACCTTACCATTGGAAAGTTTGTTCTTTAAACTTATATTTTTCCTTTCATTAAAGGTGATTTTGAAGTGATGGCATTAAATTGAATTCAAGAAAAAGGACTGTACTCAGAATTCCCTGGTAGATGCTTCTTGCTTTAAGTCCCAGAGCAAACAAAAGACCGATTACAAGAACTTTCTTATTATTTGTCAACAAATTAATTGTCCTTTCTATTTATTTCCAGACACCTTTTCTTCAAATGAATTTGTTGTTGAAAACTAACTGTACCTTTTTATAAGCATAGGTAGTTTTTGAAATCTTGCTTTATCTTCCTTAGCTTTACAAAGAAGTATGGTTTTTAAATGATCACCTGTTCTTTGTTCAATTATGTAAATATAGGAATGTATTCCACTTTTGTATTTCATTTTTATTATATCATATGAGGGTTACCTATGTCTTAGTGCTTGGAAAGTATCACAGCACTCAAAGCATGTGCTCCAGCCCATTGAGCTATATCTACCCAGCCTGGAAGTCTTCACTTTTCAGGAAAAGAAAATAGAACATTTAGCTTTTATTTCACATCCAGCTGTTTTAGAGGTAGCAGTAACCTGAGCTGTGAGAATACTATTGCCAATCTCCTTCTCCAGGAATTTTATTATATAATTACTGCTTCAATTAGATGCTAGCTTTACGTTTTATGTACAATCTGGTATGTTTGGGCAGGTTGTATTTTGAGTGTAGGAATAAACACATTTTTTTCTTATAAATTCTTAGTAATTGCTTCTTTGCTACATACCATATCTGCTTATAAAGTTTCATTTGACTGTCTAATTTCTGACAGTGTAAGAAACATTTAATTTGTGTATTATTTTTTCTTGCTTGTTAAACACTGGTGACAAATCTGATCAGAGTGGCATTTATCTGTCAGTATGGAACAGGTGAAAAGTAAAATTAGAGAACTTAAAAGTTTCTGTCTAAGGGCTGGAGAGATAGCACAGCAGTAGGGCATTTGCCTTGCATGCGGCCAACCCAGAAGGGACCCTATTTGATTCCTGGCATCCAATATGGTCTCCCAGCTGGGCAGGGGCGATTTCTGAGTGCAGAGCCAGGAGTGACCAGTGCGTGTCACTGGGTGTTGCCCCCCCCCAAATCTATCAATCCAGCAATAAAGTTTAAAAAGAAAGTTTGCATCTAATCTTTGGGGAAGAATACTAAGACTACTTGCAGGCTGACTTAAGTCATAATAATCTGCTTTTATTTCATATGGTTTTCCATTTAAAAGAAAAATAGAAATTCTCATTTAAAAAGTTGTGTGTTAAGTACTCATTCTTTTAATAATAATATCTTTATTTAAGCACCATGTTTACAAACATGATTATAGTTGGGTTTTAGCTATCAAAAAACCTCCTCCCCCTTCACCAGTGTTAAGTACTTAAAATTTTACATTTAATGCTGATGATACAGCAAGTGGTTTATATTTTGATGCAAGAGAATAGTAAAATCAGACATTTTTAATTATAGTTAATATAATTTTGTCTTTTAATGTAATTGCAGGTGTTTATATTCAGAAATTTATTTTTATTCCAATCTGGTACAGCATCTGCATCATTATATTATAATGTACAAGGTATAAACAGAATATTTACTTGGCATACATTTGATTGCATGACAGGAAATCTGTGTTTACTTTGAGACCACTAGCTAGGTCATGCAACTTAATTTCTTTGTGAATCTCTTTTTTAATTAATATCTTTATTTAAACACCTTGATTACAAATTTGATTGTAGTTGAGTTTCAGTCATGTAAAGAACACCCCCCTTTACCAGTGCAACATTCCCAGCACCAATGTCCCAAATCAGGCAGTTTTATCTCTGATATGATGCTAAGGGCTTACTCTTGGCATTACGCTCAGTATTCACTTTTTCATAATCTAGGGGAACCATCTGGGATACAGGGTGAGGATCAAACCCAAGTTGGCAGCATGCAAGATGAGTGCCTTTCCCACTGCACTTTTTCCCTGGCTCCAGATGACATTTTATTAAGAATCCAATATAGATCAAGGATGGCATCTGTTTTTATTTGTATTTGTCTCAAATTTCTAACAATTCTGGAAGCTCATTACCTGTTTTTAAGTTCAGAACATTAGTTTATGTCATTTTTAAAGGAAATTATTGAAATATGACAATATAAATTGTAGTCTAACTTACAAACCAAATTTACTTCTGTTTCTAATACACTATATTACTAAATTTTTGGTTGTCTTGTTTGGGGAAATGAGTATGGTTAACAATGCATAAAAAATCTAGAATTGTGAAATGTAAATTTCCATGTTGATATTTCTTCTACATAAAATTTGTTAAAATAACAGGATATAGGAGAACACTTAGCCAAGGACAGCCATCTCTAGGATTCAAATGGGTGACTGGATTGACACAAATTTGCTTTCGCTGTTCATCAAATAGCTGAATATTTTCTGAATTGGAGGCAACTCTTATTTATTGAGTTTAAGCTATTGATGCGCCAGATAATGCTGAGCTAGGCCCCCTTTTCCATTTGATATCTCAAGTCTGTCCCCAGCTCACCAAGCTATTCATTATTAAAACATTAATTTTATATGTAAAGAAACAAATGTTTTTTTCTCAAATTTCATATAAATTTATTATACTTTGAAATAAAGAAACAAAGGGAAATAAACCATGGCCAGCAAGAATAAACACTTAAACTCTGCCCACAGAACTGATTTTAGCAATCAGTGTTTGGAAGAAGGTGATTGGAAAGACAGAGAAAGGGATAGTAGAGGAAGGATAGAAGCACTTTGGTAGTGGGTATGCTATAATAAAATTGTATGCCTAAAGTGTATAATACAAATGTAAACCATGTTACCTAAAGATATTCTTTCATCAAAAGAGAAAGTAGAGAGAGTGAATACAGGTGGTAAGTATCTTCAGAAGAGAAAAACTTTTAAAACATTTGTGAACTATAAGTTTTTACAGTTTCTGTGGATGGAAAATAATATGTGCCTTTCTTTAAAAAGCATTTCTATGTGCCAGTATTCTCTTTTTTGTAAAAGAAAAAAATATTTTAATTTTATTTAAATTTTTTTATAAAATATTTATTTAAGCATGATAAGTACAAGCATTATTGTAATTGGGTTTCAGTCAAAAACAGAATGTCCCCCTTCACTAGTGTAACATTCCCACCACCAATCCTCTCCTGTATTCAAGACAGGAATTCTACTTTTCTCACTCATTAAAATTGTCATGATAGTGTGGAGAGAAAGGAACTCTTATTCACTGCTAGTGGGAATGCCGTCTAGTTTGACCTCTATGGAAAGCGATATGGAGATTCCTCCAAAAACTGGAAATTGAGCTCCCATTCGACCCAGCTATTCCACTCCTAGGGATATAGGGTATATACACAAGAATACAATACAAAAACCCTTCCTCACACCTATATTTACTGCAGCACTATTCACAATAGCCAGGCTCTGGAAACAACCAAGATGCCCTTCAACAGACGAATGGCTAAAGAAACCGTGGTACATATACACAATGGAATATTATGCAGTCGTCAGGAGAGATGAAGTCATAAAATTTTCCTATACATGGATGTACATGGAATCTATCATGCTGAGTGAAATAAGTCAGAGGGGGAGAGAGAGAGAGACACAGAATACTCTCACTCATCTATGGGTTTTAAGAAAAATAAAAGTCATTTTTGCAACAATCCTCAGAGACAATGAGAGGAGGGCTGGAACTTCCAGCTCACTTCATGAAGCTCACCACAAAGAGTGGTGAGTGCAGTTATAGAAATAAGTACACAGAGAACTACCATAATCATGTGAATGAATGAGGGAACTGGAAAGCCTGTCTAGAGTACAGGTGGGGGGGTGGGATGGAGGGAGATTTGGGACTTTGGTGGTGGGAATGTTGCACTGGTGAAGGGGGTGTTCTTTACATGACTGAAACCTAATCACAATCATATATGTAATCAAGTTGTTTAAATAAAGAAAAAAATTTTAACATAAAAATTGTCATGATAGTTGTTAGTATGTAGTTATTTCCATAACAGCATTCGCCACTCTTTGTGGTGGGCTTCATACTGTGAGCTGGTCTTTCTGGCTCTCATCTCTATCTCTGGCCTTATTATAATAATGTCTTTAATTTTTTTTAAAACCCATAGATAAGTGCGACTGTATGTGTCTATCTCTCTTTCTTTGGCTGAAAATTTCATGACTTCCTCTCTCCTGACAGCTGCATTATATTCCATTGTATATATATATATATATATATATATATATATATATATATATATATATATATATATATATATATATATATATATATCAGTTTCTTTATCCATTCATCTGTTGAAGGGCGTCTTGATTGTTTCCAGAGCCTGGCTATTGTGAATAGCATTGCAGTAAATATAAGTGTAAAGAAGGGATTTTTGTATTATATTTTTAAGTTTCTAGGGTATATCCCTAGGAGAGGTATAGTTGAATCATATGGGAGCTCAATTTCTAGTTTTTTGAGGAATCTCCACATTGTTTTCATAAAGGCTGGACTAGACGACATTCCCACCAGCTGTGAATGAGTTCCTTTATCTCT